>NW_025999990.1:3047122-3072964 GCF_001458135.2 Marmota marmota marmota | reverse complement strand
TATATCACTGAATGGCAGACACAAAGTGGACATAATTAGCTTAACAGGGAAGGGGGAAAGTCAACGCTGCTTTATGGCAAAAAAGACCTAGAACTTTAGACCTGACCCTGAGAAAGCTCTCCTTCCCCGTAGCCCACCTCTCTGTGAACAATCTCACCATGCAGTGGCGGCTCAGATGGGAAAACTGTGGCCAGTAGCCTGGTTTGTGCTCTTCTTCCACCAGGTCCTGCTGTTGTGAGCATTCCTAACATGGGAGAGGTTTTCTCCACCCTCCCTGCTACTGCCTGGCTTCATGTCCTCATTACTTCTCATTCTGATTATTCCACGGCCCTCCCACCGGCCTCCTCCTATGTCTCACCACTGTGCACCGCAGTCTTGCTAAGCTCAAGGCTGCTCATACCACAGCCCTGAATAAGATCTTTCAGTAGCTTTTCATCATCCTCTAAGCAAAGCCCCTCCCTGGGATGTGGCATGCCCAGGGGGATGATTGAGTGTATTCCCTGCCTCTCAGGCCTCCAGACCTACAAGGTTACCTGGAGAAAGTTGGTCTGCAGAGGGACAGAGTCAGAGGCAGTGAGGCCAACCTCTGTTGGTGAGCACAGCAGAAGAAAGGGAAGAGAGCGAAATTGGGGACATTTTTAGCACTTGGTTCTAAAATGCCTGAGGCCTTCTGCATCCCTGGATATCCCGCTTATGACAGACATTGAGTTCTCAACCTTCTTAAATTCACCTAATTTAAACTGGGTTTTAGTTACTTCCATTGAAAGAGTCCTGCCTTATGCAGTCTCCATCAATCTTCCCAACCACATTCCTTTTCCCTCCTTTAATTATGTACTGTTAGCTCCAAACTGGGTTCCCACCTTGTGGCCCCTTTCCAGTTCTTGCCTTCCCAACTTGGAACACCATCCATCTCACCCAGTCCTAGTTGTACATGTCCAAATTCTACTTCTCCTAAAAGGCCCAATGCTGTGGGCCTCCTCCATGGAAAGTTCCCTCAGTTTTTTAAAATTTATTTATTTTTTTATGCCCATATGCTTTTTAAAAAAAAATCTTTATTTTGTTTATTTATTTTTATGTGGTGCTGAAGATCGAACCCATGGTCTCACATGTGTGAGGCGAGCGCTCTATCGCTGAGCCACAACCCCAGCCCTTCTTCAGATATTTTAATGAAATGATTAAATATGGGTTCTTTCCCTGCACATAGCAGCTCAGTCTAAAACATTCCGTGGTAACTAGCACTTACAGTACACAGAGAGCATTGCCTTTCAAGAACAGACTGGCTGTGCTCAGACGCGGCTGCCAGCACTGCCCCAAGACAAGAATCACACCATTTGTCATAGAAATTGATTTTCTCCAACATGTATGGCTAAGATATATCCATCTGACTTTGAACCTGGGATGTGCTGCAGCACAAGAAATCACATAAGTATTCAGCAGCAAAGTCAAGCCAAGGTATCCATGCTTGGAAACATAAATTGTTTCATTCTGATCTCATTGGGAATCAAGAAAGTCTCTGTGGTTTGCACAAAATACTTCCCAACTATCTCAGCCTTTTCTTACATGCTATCTAGGATCCAAGAGGTGCCTTAGGAGCTAGAGCCAAGACCTACCAGCTTCCAAACATTTTATTGCCCTGTATTTCTTTTAGGTCTATGTGCTAACTTGATTTGTGTGTGTGTGTGTGTGTGTGTGTGTGTGTGTGTGTGTGTGTTGCTGAGGATTGCACCCAGGGCCTTGTGCATTCAAGGCAAGCACTCTACCAACTGAGCTATATCCCCAGCCCCTGTGCTAACTTGATTTTAAAATAAACCCAACCAGCCCGATTTTGTCAGCTGTAGAAATCAAGAGTTAAAGTTGAAGCACATTAGTAAGGTCATTCCTACTTGGGTTTTATGAACCTACAAAATGTTCCAGGGAAGGTTCACCTTAGCAGAGCCTAGTAAGTCTAGTTATTGTAGACAAAACAAGTATAAAAATGACTAACACATATCCTCTTTTGCCAAGTGGGAACAATATTACATACTTCACTGTTTTGTAAGAATTAGAGATAGCACTTGTAAAGTACTTGGTTTAGTATCTGACAGAAAGCAGAATCTAAATTAATAACAACATCAACCATTAATAAATGGTTGATGTTGTTATTAATAGAATCAGTTATTATTTTTTTTGAAGACCACCAGATAGCTGTAAACCAATGATTGAGGGTATACCATGAATAAAGGGTGGAAAAGGCTTTCTATTTGGAAGGAAGGATGGAAAAAGTTGGGTTTGGGAGGTGAGGATGGGGTGAGATCTTTTGGTCACCAGGACTTGCTCTGGTCTGCCTGCTCCCAACTCATATCCAGAGCATGAATGTCTTTCCCATTAATTAAGTTATTATTCCAGTATCACCAAGGCAGGTCCTTTACCCTCCTTCACACTTTAGTTGTCTCATAGATCACATCTACATATGACACCCCCCTAGACAATGTGATCACTTTTGTTTTCAATTGTCATGCAGATTTTAAAGAACTCAAGAGAACCATGATCTATTATATTTACCAGATATTTATCATTTTTCATTTCTCTTCCTTATTCTTAAACATCCAAATTTCTTTCCAGTACCATTTCCCTACTGTCTGAAAAACCTCTTTTAACAGTTCTTTCAGAGTGTCTGTTGGTGAAATATCTTAGTTTGCCTCCATCTGGGAATGGATTTACCTTCAGTCCTATGGGAAAATTATCCTGGATACAGGAATTCTGATAGTTTTAAATTTTGGCATTTAAGTAATTTTACTCCTTTTCTTTCTAAACTTCAGTATTTCTAAGGGGAAATTCGCAATTGTTCAAATTGTTACCTATAACTAGTGCATGATTTTTCTCTTACCACTTTCAAGACTTTTTTCTGTCTTTAGTTTTCAATAGTTTGATTATAACGTGTTTGGGTGTGGATTTCTTTGGTCTTATCCTGTAGAGGTTGCTAAGCTTCTTTAATCAGTAGCTTTGCATCTTTCACTAATTTTGGGAAGTTTTTAGTCACAATTTTCTCGAAAAAATTATGATTAACTTTGTACTAGGATTGAACCCAGTGGCACTCTATCTTTGAGCTGCTTCCTCAGACCTTTGAATTTTTATTTTTATTTACCGGGTCTTGCTAAATTGCCCAGACTAGTTTCAAACTTATCCTCCTGCCTCAGCCTCCTGAGTGACTAGGATTACAGGTATGCACCACCATGCCTATCAATACTTTATTTTTCAAGGATGTTGGCATGTATTACCAAAATGATTTTCAGAAATGTTGCTATAGTTTATACTTCAGCAAGCAATATATGATAATGGATTTCTCAGCATTGTTCATTTATAGTTGCTATATTCTTATGAATGCCCACTTAAAAAATTCCTCTGCTCGGGGCTGGGGCTGTGGCTCAATGATAGAGCACTTGCCTAGCCTGTGTGAGGCACTGGGTTTGATTCTCAGCACCACATATGAATCAATAAAGTAAAGGTCCATTTTCAACTAAAATAAATATATACTTAAAAAAATTCCTCTGGAAACGAAACAAAATATTCCTCTGGGACATGTGACTCTTTTATCTCATTTATCAAACTAAAGTTTTTGAGATTTGATGTTTCAATATCCTTGAACACCAAAAAAGCCTAATAAATATTTGTTGGATAACAAATAGCCCAATGTTCAGAATATTTACTAAAATTCATTTGAACATGGACACAGTCTAGGCCCAAAAATTCTTCCTGGGCTTGTTTGTTCACGTTCAGGACTAGACTCTATTCCCCACCCTTTCAAGTTATCTTGGACACTGATCACATAGTTTTGCAGTCAGACCTCTGTAGCTCTCTGAGTTCGTCTGGCTTCCTAACCCTCTCCCCTACCCAGTCCCATTCTTCTGTTTACTTAGTCACTCATCAAACATTTATTCAGCATCTGCTATGTGTCAGCACCTACTATGTGCTGGGTATTTGGGTTATGACAGTGAACATGAAAAAGTTTCCCCAAGGAGCTTATTACGTTTTAGAGAATAGACATTAATGAATTATAGATAAGTCAGAAGATAAGCAAAAGAGAGAAGAAAAGCAGAGTAAGGGGACTAGGAAGTGTCTTGGAGGGGGGTTGCAATTTAAAATACAGGGTGTGCTGGTTTCAGTGGCTCCGTGCTTGTAATCCCAGCAACTCCAGAGGCTGAGGCAGAAGGATCACAAGTTTGAGGTCAGCCTGGACTACTTTGCTAGATCCTGTCTCAAAAAGTAAAAAGGTATGGGGATGTAGTTCAGGGATAGAATGCTCCTGGGCTCAATTTTCAGTACCCCAAACCCAAAACCAAAACAACACGAAAAAGAAAACAACAACAACAAAAACAAAAACAGTATATTAGGGTAGGCCTCATAGAGATGGTGGCATTTAGGCAAAGATTTCAGAGGAGGTAATGGAGAGCTGGGGGATAAATCTTTCCTGACAAAGGGAAGAGTCTGTAAAAAGCCCCCAGGCAGCAAGGAGACACTGGGCTGCAGCAGGTGCGCAAGGGAGCCCAGGCTAAGAGTGTAGAAAAGAACACAAGGGAGCATTCTTTGGGGTTGGGATCTCACTGTGAGTGAAATGGGAAGGACACAATGTGACTTGTGTTGTAAGGAGCACGCTAACTGCTGTGTTGGGGGAGACCTGTGGACCGATAAGAAGAAAATCATAGGATCACATGGGGACCTCTTTCAAAATCTAGAAGCAATGAATGTGTCTTGGATCTGAATAGTAGCTGTGGCTCTAGGGAAAGAAGTGGGAATTTGGGTGTATTTGGAATAGAGCACTCAGAGCATATCCTCATAGACTGAATGTGGGTGTGGTGGTGTAAAGTCTTGGTGCTCAGAGAGAGACCTTTCTAGAATGTTAACTTTAGACAGGAAATGGCTTAACACCTTGCAGTGGCTGCCCCTCACTCACCATGAATAAACATCGAACAAAACAGAACTAACAAAAACACTGGGCTTCTGGTCGGCTAGCCCACAACTAGTCTTGTCTCTCACCCTCTTGAATTTTACACACCAGCCACAATCAACCGCAGACTTCTCACCTGTTACTCCACTCCCACCACGACTCAGCCCAGGCATTATTTTCCTGACAGTCTCTCCCAATTTATGATATATTAGTTTCTTGTGGGTGCTGTTACAGATGACCACAAGCTTGGTAGTTTGGAAGAACAGAACTTTATTCTGTTGCGGTTCCATAGGACAGTGTCTGAAATCAAGGCAGAGGCAGGGCCTCATTTCCTCTGAAGTTTCTGGGGGAAAATGCGTCTCTGACTGCCAGCTCCTGGTGGCTGCTGGCATTCTTTCACCTGGACTGTGTCATTCCACTCCCAGCCTCTTTCTCTATAAGGACAATTGTGATTGGATTTAGGGCTCAGCAGGATAATCCAAGATAATCCAAAATAATCTCCCCAAGTCAAGATCCCTAATTTAATCACATCCATCAAAAAGACTCTTCTTCTTCATAAGCTAACACTTAGCAGCCCCAGGGCTGGACCTGCTATCTGTGGGTGGATGTAAGTCTGTCTTCTGATACCAATCTTGTAAATCCAGATCAGATCTTCAGAAACCCCAGAAATGCTGAGGCAAGCATAGAAAGCAAGTTTTATTTAAGAGCCAGAACAGAGAGACAGAGATAGAGTTCTCTGGAGAGCAGCCCAGAGCTGGGACCCATGGGAGTGGGGGTGTATAGTAGACCCCTCACCCTCTCTTTCTTTCCTGCCTACGTGCCTAAAAGTCAGGAAAGAGGGTAATCTCTTGGGTTGGAAAGTGTGATCCTTCCCCTCCCCTGAGGGGAGTTAACAACTGGTTGAGCAGGGAAGTGCTAGGGGCAGGTTAGCAACTCATTTCCTTTTCTTTGACCATCAGCTACCAGTCCTTTGCCCTGTCTCACTACTAGCCTTGTTAGAGACCCTCACAACCCCTCCCCCCCTCCCCTGCCATAACACTTGGATACCTTGTTGTAATGACCTATTTTTGAGCATGTGTACAAATACAGGGCTTCCCAATTCTCAAGCTTCTCACAACCAGGAATCATATCTTATTAATGATACACGTTTTCCCCACCCAACATAGTTTCCAGCTTATGCTAATTGTCAGGACACACCCATGGGGTGAATGAATGAAAATTTAGGAAGCAGACTTTCTAACTGCCATGGGCTATTGGGACTTCATACTATCATGAAAATGAAAACAGGACTGGGTTCCTCAGCATCTGCCTTTTGATTCTTTCCATGTCTTGTTGTTGCATTAGAACACCCTCATCAACAAAAACACAGCTATGATTGGATAGAGGAAGAACATAGATTTTCCCTTATGTGGTCTGTAAAACCTAAAATTTAGTGTCTTTGAGGTTAGCTTTGAGGTGCTAAGAAGGTAGCGGGTGCTGTTTGTTTTGAGCCAGATATCTCAGGATTATAGGGGAAAGTAGCTGGGAATCATCCTTCCTTTTTTTATGTGGGTAGTCATGACATTGTGGGAAGGACAGCCAGCAGCCAGGGAGGTACTTGGAAGTTCCTCTGACTTTGGTCAATTAACAAAACAAAACAAAAACCCCATGTGTAATCCTCTATCTGTTTGGGTTAGGTTTTAACTGGGTGGTTGGTTGGTTTACATGGCATGGGACACATCTCCCAAGAGTCTCCTTGCCCCAGGATTTAGTCATACAGGGCTGCAAGAAGAGGTCCTGGGACTGTAAAGCAAACCAATGTTGTAGGTGGGTTTTCTCTCTCCAGAAAAGCTTACACTACCTGATTTTTTTCATCTCAAAAGTTACTTTCCCATCATTTTTAGCTATTCCTTTGATTATGGTGAGCTATGTTTTCAGGCCTCAGTGAGCTACTTTGCTATATTTTAGTAAATTAAATTTATTATCAACCTTGTTAGGGTCCATACACATTTGAACATTATGCTGGTTAAAATCATATGTGTCTTAAAACTCTTCTTAGACAAATTGTGGCTGTAAGGATGGCCTTAGACCTGAACCTAAGCATCTCCATTTTAAAACTCCAGTTTGAAACCTGCAGTCTCACCAGGCATGCCTAAACGAGCCCTCTAGTGTGGAGGGCTCAAGCACAAATAAGTCACTTTTTCCCACCCCTGACAAACTCAGAGTGAGTGCTACTCACTTTGCCAACATGCCAAAGTCTCTGGCATGTTGTCCTCGCCCCAATAAGGGGAAAGGTGAGAAAATCAGGGTGGGGACCACCAGACCAGATGCTTTAACCCCAGGGTAAATGACGTTACTGTGAGACCCGGTGGCAGCTGATAGGAATTGAAATGGTGGTCAAAAGCCTCAGATTTTAGTATAAATGAGGAAGCAAATGAACAGACATTCAGCCAGCCCAAACTGATGCCCTCCTGCTGGAGAGCCTGATGAGGACCTGGACTGACATCCCAACTCTTCTCATTATTTGCCTGATCCTCTGAATCTTCCTCACTGCTCTCTACAGCCACATCTCGACCCTGGTGAGAGCCACAACTTCTCCATATGACCCTCTCCTCAACTGGCCATCAGCTCCACCCCAGTAGAATCCTGCCTTGGTTTCCTGATCTGATCACCATAGTCTGAGGAATGTGCATCTGCTGGACTCAAAGCCTAAGACTTGAGACTTTTTATCTGACACTTGAGTTTAGCACACAGAGGGAATGTCTGTCATGAGCCTGTCATGATTAAGTGTGTTTGCAGTGCTTAAAATTAATCTAGAATTGTTTGCTGTGAATTGATTATGTCTATTGCAGTGCCTAACATTAAGGATTGTCATTTTCTTGATTAAGAACCTATAGAGTGAAATTGTATTGAGTGATTTGAGTGTAAAAAGCATTGACAAAGACAGAAGTGTGTGGACATACTTTATTTCTCCCCCTCGACTGCATGAGTTGCACTTTTTGCCATGTGACAGTGGCACATTTAAAAAATTCTTGGTCAAAGTCTGCATGAATGAAATGATTAATTTCCCCTGTGTTATGGAAATGCAGTGATTTATATTAACAATCTGCTTGATGGCAGAGTGCCCCAGAATGAGTTCCGTCTTTTTATTTATGTCCTTCCTTATAGCAGCTTGTCCCAAATATCAAGTAGGCAATGCCAAGCCAAGGGAGCATGGATCTTATTTTTATCAATGAAAAGATCCTAAGTGGACTGACATGAGGGATTGGGCAGAGGAAGCAGGAGAAAAGAGGAGAGGAAAGACAGAGAGAGCTATGAGAACCAGCTCTTTCAGCTGGGTTCATCTGAGTCCCTTTAAACTCGCTGTCATTTCTCATGACATGCTTCCAGTGACTCACTAGAATTGGACATTGCAGTCTTTGCTCTGTCATTTAAAAAGACTAGAAATACAGCTAAATTATGTTATTTTTAGACCCAGCAATTTGTTGATTTTTTTCATTTGTTTATGAGCTGTTAAATTTGTTGCTAAATGCATTCTTATTAGGCAACTTAATTGCTTCAATGAAAGGTAAAAGTTTAGTCAACCAATTTTGTGAGGAAACTGAAGAGAATCTAATTGTTTTAATCTCTTGTATTCTTTAATTAGTTGTTTCTCACTTAAAAACTAGGTAAACAAAATGAAAACCATAAGGAAATACCCAGGAAATACTGAAAAGAGTTTATCGGACATCCTAGAAAAGCAGAATCAAGAAGTCACTTAGGAAGGTGATGAATGATAGAATTTTTTGTAGGGATTCTTTTGCTGAAAGTCCTAAAATCAGCCATGGTGAAGATTTCTGCAGAAGGTCAGTTAAGACTTTTCTGCGGGCCTGGGTAGGGAGGGGGAAGACAGGAAGGTGGGGCTGAGAGCAGCTCCGGTGGATCTGAGAATGAGGAAGGAGATGTAAAAGAATAGGATTTTCCCTAGCAAGGAAAACTTGAGCAGCAGAACAGGTAGAGCAGAGGGGAAGACGGAGTGAATATCCCCAAAAGCCTATAAGGGACTTTAATCCCTAGTAACCTGTTTTCAGTGATGACAAAGCAACTTTAAAGGCCATTTTCACCAGATCTTGGATAGGGGTCTGAGGATTCTCCTCAGCTAGTTTGAGCTTTGGGTTAACTGGTAAGAGGACATGGTGAGAAGAGGTGTGGGCACTGACAGGAGAAGAGAGGAGTGAGTGAGTAGAGGGATACCTCAGTACCTGCTACCTCAGCAAGGGGGCCACAGTTTGAGGAAGGGTGGTGGTGTATGTTTTTGATCTAGTAATTGGAGGGGAGAAAGCAGGTTGTTCAGGTAGGGGAGACAGTGGAGGGGCCGGGGAAGAAGGCTGAGGGTGAGGATCTATTGGAGCCAGGTTATAGGGTGGAGGTTCATCAGCAGGGTCAAAAGTAGTGGATGAGTCCAAAGGAGGAAAAGATTGAGGACCGGTGGTTGTGGGGGTTGTTTGCAAGATAGAAGAATTTGTAGAGGTTTGCAAGAGGTGCAGAGAGCAGGATTGGATCAGAGCAAGAAGAAAGTGATCTTTACCCATTTTTTTCGAAAGCTCAAAGTAATTGTAGAGATCCCTTAGAATGGAGGGATCCAGGGACCCAAAAGCAGGCCATCTGCTTTGGTTGTCTAAGGGATAAGTGGGCCAGGCCTGGGTGCTATATTTGATCAATTTTTGGGGTTTGATGTCTGGTGTCAAGGAGAGGGTTTTGAGGTTATCCAAGAGGCATTGTAGGGGAGAGTCAACCGGCAGAGAGGACACATTACCCATGTCGCAAACATAGCATAAGGAGGAGGGAAGAGGACACAAACATAGTATAGGGGAGAAGGAAGGAGACGCAAAGATAGTATAAGAGAGGAGGAGGAAACTGATTTATTGGCAAAAGGGGCGTCCCCGCTAGAGCCAAAAATCAGGAGTGCTTTAGTGGCAGGTTCAAGCTGCAGAGATTGGTCGTCACCGAATCCTGACTGTTGAAGCTCTCGTCCTGGACGGAGCCGGAGCTCTTTTGCATAATACTTGTTCAACTGGGAATAGATTTCAGTGGATGGTCTATGTACCTACACACACAACACACACACACACACACACACACACTACATCTATGTATCTCTGTGTGTGAGACTGTGTAGTTCTGTCTAAATATCTATCATATAGATAGATAAACAACAAAAAAAAATTGGGAGGTACCAGGGATTGAACTCAGGGGCACTCAACCACAGAGCCACATCCCTAGCCTCATTTTGTATTTTATTTAGTGACAGGGTCTCACTGAATAAAAATTTTTAAAATGTAATTTGGATTCAGTTGTACATGCTTGCACAACACCTTTCCTGTAACCACAGTCTTTGCAATTTGACTTTGCAAATCCTCTCACCAGGAGGCAGAACTGATTTCCCACCAAGCTTTGCTGGCCTTTGACTTGTTCTGCCCGTGCACTGCAGTGGAGGTGACAGTGTGCCAGTTCTGAGCCAGGCCTCCTTTCTACGCCTCTGCCATGGCTACTAGCTGAGGTTCACCTGATGAAGAATGAGGGGAGTGGAAATGCCTGGTTGATAGCCAACATGTCCTTAATAAGGAAAAAAGTGCAAGCTTAGTAAATGAACATATTTTAACTTGTGTTCCTTTGATTCCTAGTAAAATTGAACATTTCAAAATCTGTTTAGTATTCCATTGCTTGTTCATAACCTTTGTATAGTTTTCTCTTGGAGACTCCATCTATTTGCAGAGCTTTTTCATATAGCATTATATGTGGAAAAATTTTTCTCCAGTTTATTACTTCCCTGTAGATTTTATGGAATTTATAGATCCAAAAGTTTTAGCATTTTATGCAATTAAATATGTTAGTATTTTCTTTAATTAATCATTTTCTTTGATGCAATATTAAGGAAAAAATTATCTCAAGATTATATACTTCTTAAAAAACCTATTACCTATTGGGAAACATAAATATTCAAAGGCATAAGTCTCTAATTGTGAAATATGGAACTTAGTAGGTTATTAGAAAATAATTTGGATATGGAGCCAAAATCAAATAGGATACTTTTATATGTCAGTGACAGAAACAAATTAGTTAAAAATAAAGACACATTTTATTTCACATAACAAGAAATTCACAAATGCCACAGTTTCCAAAATTGGTGAAGCCATTGGCTCAAAGGGCTTTTCCCCACAGACCCAGCTTTTTTCCATCTTACCACAATGCCATCCTTGGGGTGCTGGTTTTGTCTTCAGGTGGGTCTCTTCATGGTCACAATATGGGGCTGCTAGTGGCCAGAGATAAATCCTTGTTCTGTGTACCAGAAAGAAAAGAGCTGTTCCCAAGCATTGTACCTATGCTCCTCCCTTCAGTATGAGTCAGTCATGTAAGGTCATGTGCTCACCCTTACACGGGAAACAGTGGCTGAGAGAATACCAGTTGAAGGTTACCTTAGATCAATCAGAACTCCATCTGGGAATCAGAAACTGGATAACTAAATATCTAACATAATTGAGGTTCGGAAAGGGGAAAGAGAATAGGGGGAATGGATATTGGACAGATCACCACCAGTGTTTGCTCTGGGCCCTTCTATGTATACCTTGCATTGGATGCCATTTTCCAATTTGTGGTATTAAGAAATTATAGCCATTTCCCAGTCAAAATCATTGATGGGCTTTGGATTCCAGACCATGCTATTCATCATCTGTGCATTTGTTTCAGGTTTTTTAACTCTTCAAATTTCAGTTTCCTCATACATAAAATGGGAATAACATCTTACTTGGTACCTAGTAGATCTTCAATAAATTAACACTTATTTCTCATTAGAATAATAATAGATAAATCAGTGGATAATTCCAATTTCCTTAGCTTTATATTTCCCGACATTTGGGTCAATTTGTGATTATTATGTTTATATTATTTGCTTTGAAGCCAGTTTTGAGCACTGAGCTAATTTTTTCAATCACACTTGGGCTTGTCTTTCCTCAGCCCACTATTTCTATTTCTCTTATGGATTTGGGTGCTGCTGCACTTCATATGTGAGTGACATTGACTCTCCCAGTGAGCTGTGTCTGACTTCAAGTTTTCAGGGTTGGTATTTACAGGTGGACGATTCTGCCCATGGAGAGGTGGCCGTCTCTCCACCATGTTTTAAGTCATCATTGTTTTAACAATAAAACCAGCCTCCCTTTCCCATGTGGAATTATATACGTGAGCAGAGTTCTTTAGTTCACATCACCTCATGCTTTTCAAGCAAAGCTGAGTTTTGAGACATTACCTGTTTGTGTGTATGCGCATGCGCGTGTTTTCCCCAAGCGTGACACAAGGCAATCTGTCATCCTGGCAATGAAGAATGAGTCTCATAGACAGCAAGATTGAGAAGCAGAAAGTCTCCTTGTGCTGTCATTCTGGGCTGATGACCTGGGGCTCCCTCACACGTCAAAACAGTCAGCGCTGACACTGGGGTCATGACCCAGTGAAGTGTTTCTGCAGCCGGCAGCAACGATGAGCTGGTCTGGAGTTGAGGCATGACTCTGTTTTTCCTTTCACAGGGAGCGACTCCTCTCCATGTACCAAAACCATACATGAGCCATCTGGAGCTCCTTAACCCCTCCCCCCAACATGGCGCACAGGAGGAAGACACAGTGATTCTTACCTTTACACAAAGGCAGCCTGTCCCTCCAATATTTCCAGAGGCACTGGGATCTTTCTTCTTCCCCTCCCTGTGCTTTCTGTTTCTTCCTCAAGTGAAATGTCCATTAGGCTAGAGGACTGGAAGGTGGTGTAGACTACAGATTAAGCCTACTGGCTGAAATCAGCCTACGGAGGTGACTAGCTGTAGGGCCTTGTGTGAGCTAACATCTCTGAGCTTCAGTTTTTTTCCTATCAATGTTAAAAAAAAGTGAACCATAGCACCACAGAGGGTGGCTGTGAAGTGAATGTGGTGGTCCTGTACAATTTTTATTAATACTCAAATACTTGTATAAATACAAGTGATATATTGAGAAGGGTTAAGAATTTTTTTTTCTAAACCCCAATAAAAGCAATTTATGGAAGGAGAGAGCTTCGGGGCAGGTCTGGTTGGTGGGTGGGAGGAAAGCACTTAGTCTTCTCTGAGTCTGCTGGGTGACCTAATCAAATGGTGGTGTGGATCTTGTCACAAGCCACACTGATCATTATGATGCAGTGAAACTGGGATGGCCTGTGGCCTGCACAATAGACCTCAGTGTTTGGGCTCTGGGATGAAATTACTTGGTGGAAATCATGCTTTTGTCTCTGAAGTGTTCAGAGAGTCTTCAGATTGGCTGGCTTTTATTCTGCTTGTCTTTATAGACTGCTCAACTCTGAGAGGACCTAACAGAGGTGCAAGACCTGAGTGTGTGTGCGTGCACACACACATGGGGTATCTAGCCTGGTGTCGGTAAGGGGCTCCATCCAGTATGGAGTCCAGCCTTCTACTTCTGTGTGTGGTCAGAAGGACATAGATCAGCAGCTATGATGAAAATATGGCTCCACATGGGCTACGAGAATGTGCATAAAGGAAGAAGGTATTTCCCTGCTGCATGGCACTCAGAGGCTGTAGGTCTCTCTTGTCAAGGTCAGGTTCTCCTTCCTCCTCCCCATAACTCCAGGTCCTAACCACTGACAGGGCTGTGCTCTGTCTCAGCACTGCAGACCCAGGACTTGAGTGGGAGCCATGGAAGGCTTTGTGTGTGGGGAAACATCTCAGGCTGCTGGGGCTGAAGGCTCTGGTCTTCTAGAGCAGTGTTTGCTGATTGCCATGTGGCTGTGAGCCTCCTGGGAAGCTTGTTAGGAGGCAGGGTCTGCTTCAGGATCCAAGCTCCTGGATGGTTCCATGTTGCTGGTCCCAGGCCACAGGTGCAATAGGAGAGTCTAGGGCAGAGGGTCCCAAGGCGTGGTCCACCCATCATCATCACCATCAGCTCCTGGGAACTGGCTCGGAATGCAAATTCTTGGGTCTAATACCTGATGTAATTTGACAGGAGCTGCAGAGGTGGGCCCAGCAAATCTGTATTTCAACAAGTTTTTCCCACCCCATGATTCTGATGTTTATTCAGGTTTAAGAACAGCTGGTCTGAGGAACAGGCCTAATTTACCATCCAGATGTCACCCACGTACTCTTTCTCAGAAATGACAGAGGGAAATCTGTAGAATATTCATGTATTTGTATTTGAATAGAAGGTTCCTGGAGCAAATCACAGTGTAGCACATTTTGACATCAGCTGTTCACACCTGGCTGTTTTCACTTGGTGAACAGCTGTGATAAAAGAAGAGGCCACACAAAAAAATTTTTTTTTTAAATTACAAAAGAAGTTCATGTTTAAAAATTCACACAAGACTGAATATCCTAAAGTAAGAAACAGTGAAGTTTCCCCCTCCCTCCTTCTCTCCCCATTTCCTGTGGGAAGTAACCATTGCTTATGATTTGACATGTAATATCAGAGATTTTCTTTGAACAATTAAGAGTTTAGATAAGTATACTGTATGGAATCCATTTTAAAAAATAAAAATCATATTGCCTTACATTATTTGTAATATACTAAGATATCCATCCATCCATCGACATCCCATCCATCTGTCCTAACAGAACTCATAGAACCTTTACAATCTCCTGCATGTTATGAACATCTTATATTCTAATATTGGGTCTTTGTCCCCCTCCTGAAACGGAAGCCCCCAATCCCTGAGAATTTTCTGGGTCACAGAAGCATCTTTTGTTTTATTGAGGTGATTCTTGGTGGGTTCCTTAATGGGGGTTGGTCCGCAGAAAGATCAAGCCATGGTTTGAAGCCTGAATATTTCAGACTTATCCTCCAGCCTCTGGGAAGGGAAGAGAGCTGGAGACTGAGTTAATAATTGATCATGTCTATGTGAAGGGGCCTCTGGCACAATCCCTAAAGTACAGGGTTCAGAAAGCTTCCATGTTGGTGAGTACATCCACAAGCTAGAGGGTGGTGCACCCAGCTCCCTAGGGGCAGGAGCTTCTGGGAAGCTCCTGACTTCTCCCCATGCACCTCTTCTTCTGACTTCTCCCCATGCACCTCTTCTTCTGACTTCTCCCCATGCACCTCTTCTTCTGACTTCTCCCCATTCACCTCTTCTTCTGACTTCTCCCCATGCACCTCTTCTTCTGACTGTGCGGCTGTATGCTGAATCATATCCTTTATGATAAACCAATAAATGTGTTTTCCTGGCTTCTGTGAATTATCATGGCAAAATACTGATCATGAGGAGGAGTCAGGGGGACTCCCAATTTGTAGCCAAGTTAGACAGACGTGTGGGTAACCTCGGGACCCACTGCTCTTGATCGTGGCCTGGAGTGGAGGAATCTTACAGGACTGAGCTTGCGGGATCTGCACTAACTCCAAGTAGTTGGTATTATGATTGAATGATGGCTGCCTGGTTGGCATGTAGAGAGTAGGAGAATGGGTTAGTGTGGGGAAAACTCTTGGAATCAGAAGTAAAGTGAGAGTAAAGAAAAGCGAGGTCTTCCTTTTCAATACCATCCTCCCATCTGACAATTGGGCTTTACCCTCCTCCATGGGTATGTGGACATTTTTAAAAGCCTCAAGGCCTTGGGGACCTAGCTCTGTGTTCTCCCTGTGTTCGTGTGGCGTACCTGGCAGGGCCATTCTCCACAGTGTGCTCCCAGCAGGGACGGAACCAAGCCCGCCCTGCTGTATTAGTGGGGCTCAATCCCTCCACCAAGCCTCTCGGGCAGAAGGGTGACTCTTGCGAAGCATGGGTGTCTCCCCCTGCTTCTGTTCAAACCTGTTTCAACCTCTAGCTTGTCCCTGCATTCCATTTGGGAAAAGGCAAGCTGTTTCCTCCTTTTTCTGTGTGAGGGAACCAGTCAGTGGTCATTTCTTATCTTTTCCAGGTCATGAAACTGATGATGTGAGTTGGCCAGTGAGGCACCTAATCAAGGAGCCATGACAGTCCAGGTTCAGGTCCAGATCGCAGAGATTGCTCTAACTTGAACATACAGGCTTGAATACACTTTGTTGGGCAGGCCAGAGAAGAAGTTTCCAGCCCCACCCAGAACCACACTGCAGAATTAGACCATCAGGGGCTGCCGCCCTATTGGGGGCACAGGAAAGCCCAGGGTGGAAGGTCCCTTAGGGTGGAAGGCTATTTTTTAATTTCAAGGTCACTTTGGTACCTAGTTCTGGCCAGAAGATGTTCCTACTGAGCCTTTTGTGAAGGACAAACTAAAGGACACATCAGCTGTAGGGCCACCTGCAACAGTCAAGCCAGCAACACGTGCCCACAGGAAAGCCACCTCGCCTGGACTTGCAGAGTTGTGTATTGTGTCTGGTGAATCCAGGTCACAGGCAGAGTCTGAATTCTAAGGGGGTCAGGGAGATGTTGTCCTGCCAACATCCTCCAGAGGGTGCAGCATGGTTTCCAGGGGGTCGGCTCTGTCTACCCCAGAGCAACAGAGAAAACAGGGATGAAACTATATTGGCTAAATAGTCCTCAATAGTTTTATCATAATTCCACAGCCACAGTCTTCTTAGGCCTGTTGTATTTAAATGCTTCTAAAACTTGGTGTTTAAACACATCTGTGTTACTTCTTGAGTTCAGAAGTTTACCAGGCTTTGTGTAAAGGGACGTGTCCTTTTGTTTGTCCTTCACAAAAAGCTCAGTAGGGACATCTCCTGGCCAGAACTAGACACTGAAGCCAGAATGAGACAGGCAGTCAGTGTAGATAGGTAAATCGAGTCAGGTCGGATCTAGGAGGCCCATTTTGAGTGAGTCTGGGAAGCTGGAGACTATCCCCTAAGGGATCTTATCAAGAACCTGCCCCTGCTCCAACCTGTTGCCAAAATAACCAGTCCCAGGAATTTCCCCTTCCTACAAGGAGCTATAAGGTTGTTAATGTGTCCTGGTCTACTCCACCCTGCCCTTCAGCCCACCTGTTTCTCACCTTTTGGCCATCCCACCAAGCATTCCTGGGCCTAGTCATGTCCACAGGAAGGAGAAAGATAAGGAGGAAAGCAGGAGAGCAAAGGAAGCCTAGGACATATAAAAAGGGCAGAATACCTGGCTTCTTGGGATACCAGGATACCAGCTATGCCCCCTTCTCCCTTGTGGGAAAAGTCTGTGTTACCCCTTTTAAAATAAGCCCTGCTTCATATGCTTGCCACGGCATGCTTCTCTAATGTTCAAACTTCAACCTTGAAAATAAAAAAATAGCCTTCCACTCTAAGTGACCTACAGTCTACTTGGGATTCACAGGAGCTGCCAGATAATAGTAACATCACTACTGAGCAACTGTTATGTACAATTTAGTGACAACTCTGTATGTATCATCTCATTTGTGCCTCAAAACAATTTTGCTAAATAAGGATTATTTATCCTTTTCACAGGTGAGCAATCTGAATTTTATTTTTTTTTTATCATTATGTTTTTGGTACTGGGGATTGAACCCCAGGGCACTTAACCACTGAGCCACATCCCTAACCTTTTTTTTTTTTTTTTTGTATTTTATTTAGAGACAGAGTCTCCCTGAGTTGCTTAGGGCCTCACTAAGTTGCTGAGCCTGGGTTTGAACCTTCTATCCTCCTGCCTCAGCCTCCTGAGCAACTGGGATTATAGGCATGCACTACTGCACCATTTAGCAATCTGAATTTTAAAGAGTTGGTAACTTGCCCATTGTCACAAATAGCACATGGCAGGGCTAGAATTTGAACCTGGAATTGGACAAATTCAATGTTGATTCTTTTTATTTCGTTGTTTTCTGTAATTGCCTAAGATTTAAGACACAATTACCCATCAGCCTAACTACATTTTTACAGATTTAAATCAGAGATTGGCAAATTATGGAATGTGGGTCAAATCCAGTCTGCCATCTGTGTTTTTGAAGTTGCATGGAATGCAGATAGCTGTGCCTGCTTTTCTATGTGTCTATGTCTATGGCTGCTTTTGTGCTCCATAGACAAGGCTGAGTCGTTGAGACCAAATGGCCTGCAAACCATGACAGACTCACCAGCTGGCTTTTTACAGAGTTTGCTCTGATATAAGCAATTTCAAATGGGCTTCTCTTCATCTCTTCATCTTTCCAGTAAAGGCATAACAAACTCATCATTAGAGGATTTACCATTTCATTGTGTGTTTGTAAGTTATCCCAAGCATGTGATTATATGAAGCAGGGAAGTCTTCAGTGCAAAGAGCATCTCTGGTAAATGTGTGCTAAGGACAAGCTCTGTGACCTTGGAGAAATTGCTTCATCTGCCTATTTCTATTTGTTCTTATTTATTCAGTCATTAATTAAAACTTTTTTTTTTCCTTTCTGGTACTGGGGATCAAACCCAGGGTGCTCTAACATTGAGCTATAACCTCCACCCTTTGTTTGTTTATTTATTTATTTGGTTCTGGGGATTTAACCCAGGGGAGTTTAACCACTGAGCCACATCTCCAGCCCCTGCCCACCTTTTTAAAAAATTTTGGGACAGGGTCTCACTAAGTTGCTTAGGACCTTGCTAAATTGCTAACGCTGGCTTTGAACTTGTGATTCTCTTGCCTCAGCCTCCAAAATTTCTAGGATTACAGGTGTGTGCCATCATGCCCAGCTCCCAGCCCTTTTTATTTTTATGTTTATTTTGACACAGGGTCTGGATAAGTTGCCCAGGCTGCCCTTAATTTGTAATCCTCCTGCCTGGGATTACAGGTGAGCGCTACTGCACCCAGCTAATTAAAACTATTTATCGAGCCGAGTGCCATGGTGTATGCCTGTAATCCCAGTGGCTCAGGAGGCTGAGGCAGGAGGATCCCAAGTTCAAAGCCAGTCTCAACAAAAGTGAGGTGCTAAGAACTCAGTGAGACCTTTCACCAGATGGAGGTAGACACAGAGTAAAAGTTCATAAAATGAAGATGACAGTAAGTGTCATGATGAGATAGAAAACAAGAAAGAGGCACAGGACATTTCCAGGCAGGGGGAGATGGTGTGTGAGGGGTTCTTCAATTTTAACTAAGGTGCTTACAGAAGCCTCAAGGAAAAGGTGATATTTGAGTAAAGACTGAAAGGAAGAAAAAAGAGGAAGTGGAAATTTGGAAGGAAGAACTTTCCAATTGAGATGTAAGAAAGAACAAGACCCTGAGGCAAAATATATGTCTGGCATGGTGGGGAGCAGCAAGGAGGCCAGAGGGATTTGGGGCAGAAGAAGCACAGAAGATCTAATGGGAGGCAGGTCCAAGGAGTGCTGGGAGGCCAGCAAATATGAGGTTCTATGAGTTATTATAAAGCCAAGGGAGAGCTTTTGAAGAAAGAAGGACATAACTGGACTTGTGTTTTCTTTTCTTTTTTAAAAATATTTTTAGTTATAGATGCACATGATGTATGATATTTTTATATTTATTTATTTATTTTTATGTGGTGCTGAGGACCGAACCCAGTGCCTCACACATGATGGGCATGTGCTCTGCCACTGAGCCACAGCCCCAGACCTGGACTTATATATTCAATGGTCCACTTGGTACTGTGTTGAAAAGAGCCTTGGCCTGTGTGGGGAGGAGGCAGGTTGCAGCCATGCAAGCATCTGGGAGGCCACTGCAATAATCTAGGCCAGAGATCATGGTGGTTTACAGCAGGTGGTTGTGGTAAGTTGGTAAGATATGGTTGGAGACTGCACATATTTTTTTTTTTAAATATTTATTTTATAGTTTTAGGTGGACACAATATCTTTATTTTATACTTATGTGGTACTGAGGATAGAACCCAGTGCCTCATGCATACTAGGCGAGCGCTCTGCCACTGAGCCACAACCCCCGCCTGAGACTGCACATATTTTGAAGGTATACTCAACAGGATTTCTTGATGACTGCATGTGGGGTATGAGGAAAATACAAGATTTTTGTGGATGCATCTGGAAGAATGAGGTTGTCCTTGCCTGAGATGGGAAGATAGCAGTTGGAACAGATTTTGGGGAAAGATGAAGACTTTGATTTTAGATGTGCTAAGTTTGAGATGACTGTTGGGTGAGTGAGGATGTGGAACAGGTAGTTGGATGTGTCAGTTGGAATGCTTGCTATTGAGGCTATGGAGGGATGCTAGTTCTGGCAATGGATGGCTCAGTCTGGCTGTGACCAAGGAAGGGAGTGAATGGCTGAAGTAGGGTGGAGGATGGGAGCCTGAGGACGGGAGAAAGATCACCCATGTGGATATTAAAATCACCAAGCATTTTGATGAGAATCCTGTTGGAGAAATAGGCAATGAATCAGGAGGAAAATTCTTAGAGAAAAGAGGGAAGAGATGTTGGGTAGGGGGCTCAGTAGTTGCTGTCACAAAGAGGGCTACTGGGTGAGAGCAACTTGATGACAAGATACCAAGCTGGGGAGAGGAAGTTTAGGGAAGAGGAAAGGTCTAGAAATGGCAGTGAGGAGCAGAAGACAGCTAACCTATCTCCAGTCCAGTGGCTTAAGAGATATGAGGAAGAAAATGTCCATCTTATAATTATTATTATTTTTGTGGTGTTGGGGATTGAACCCAGGGCCTTGTGCATTCGAGGCAAGCTCTCTACCAATGGAGCTATATCCCCAGCCCTTCATCTTATTTTTTTATTTGTTCTTTTTAGTTATACATGACAATAGAATTCATTTTGATATAATTAAACAAGCATGGAATAGATCTTATTCTAATTAGGACCCCATTCTTGTGGATGTACATGATGGTGAGATTCACTTTTGTGTATTCATATATGTACATGGGAAAATTATTTCGGATTAATTCCACTGTCTTTCCTTTTCCTATCCATCCTCCCTTCCCCTCATTCTCCATTGTCTAATACAAGTACCTGTATTCTTCCCTAGTCCCCCACCATTGTGAATTAGCATCCACATATCAGAAAAACATTTGGCCTTTGTTTCTTTGGGATTGGCTTATTCAGCTTAGCATGATATTCTCCAGCTCCATCCATTTACTTGCAAATGTCCTAATTTCACTCTTCTTTAAGGCTGAGTAATATTCCATTATATATAATGATATTATATATATATAATGATATAATATATATATCTTTATCCATTCATCTGTTGAAGGGCACTTAGGTTGGTTCCATAGCTTAGCTATTGTAAATTGAGCTGCTATAAACCTTGATGTGGCTGTGTCACTGTAGTATGTTGATTTTTGCATTTCTCTAATTGTTAGAGATGTTGGACATTTTAAAATATATTTGTTGACCATTCATATTTCTTCTTCTGAGAAGTGTATGTTCAGTTTTGCTGTCCATTTATTGATTGGGTCATTTGTCTTTTTTGGTGTTAAGTTTTTTGGTTCTTTATATATCCTGAAAATTAAAGTTCATCTTAAATGGATTCCAGGAGAAGCAGTGCCCGTAGGTTTTCATTGGAGGAAGAGGTGAAGGAAATGGGCCCAGAGGAGACAGTGAATAGAGGCAATTTGCTAAGGATGGGTTGTGTGACTGAGCAGGCACCGTGGAAGGATTTTAGAAGCTTGCAGTGAGTGATGGTAGAAGACAGGGGTCAGAAAAGGGAATATAAGGATGCTTGGAAGTCTTGGCTTGTGTGGCAGCTGAGGTAGCAGGGATAAAGGATCTGGTGATCGCAAGGTAAAGGGTGGTAGCCAGAGTTATGGGAGAAGGGAGGGTGAGGTGGTCTTGTTGGAGCATGCCGAATTCTGCCCACCCCGGCTCCTGCTAACAAAAGTGCCAGGGGTAGAGGGTGCAAGGTCTTTCTTGTGGTATATAGAGCTCCATCTCAGCTCTTGGAGTGGACGATGATTCCTCTTGACTTCTGCCAACAGAAGCACAGGGACCACAGAAAGGCACAGAAATATAGCTTTGGAAGAGCAAAGCTTTCTGGAAGATCTCTTGTGGGCTGCCGGAGCTGCTGGAGTAGCAGTAGAAGTTTATGGCTTCTCTTTTCAGTTTCTGTTGCTAAGATGCACCAATCAACTTTCCATCTCTCTTGCTCTCAGTTCAGATTTGGGCTTTTGAATGGACTGGCTGACAGAGTTGGTGGTATACACGTGTTTCCTGAGGAATCATCAATCTGGATTGTGGGGCAAAGGTGGGGGAGTTCAAAGAGATGGGAGAATAATTGTGAATTGCGTGGACGCTCGCCATAGCGTCTAATTCATTAAACTTGAGCTTCTATTCAATAAAATGGGGGTTAATGATATACTCATCTCATTCAGTTGAGGTGACAATGACATGAGGTAACATTCAGACCACTTTGAGTATAGTGGCTGGTATCCAGTTGTCACTTGCATACGTGTTAGCCCTTATTTTTATAATCATGAGATCTGATACTTTGTCGTCTTATGGAGCGATAGATTTGTGTGAATCATTCAGCTCAGAAGGAAACTGGAGACAGGGTGTGTGTGTGTGTGTATGTGTGTGCCCGTGTGCGTGTGTGCATGTGTGTGCATGCTGGGCAGGATGAGGGCACTGGGTGCTGGCAAGGTCCCCAGCAGGACTCTGAGCAATGAATGCTGACATTTCAATGTGGCTTTGAAGTTCTGTACTTGGCTCTGAAGGGGCCACCTTGCATTTCTATTTGTTTTTTTTTATTGCTTTTATTGGGACAATTCTCCTATAGAAACTTTCTTGAATATGGGGACCCCTGATGGTTTGTGACTCATTCTCAGCTAATGCCAAGGGTCTTGGTTGGCCTTTGGGCATCATCTGCTGTGGCAACCCTTCTGCCTCCCTGGCCTTTACAGTTGACCTTGGCTAGCTGACTTTTGTCTGATTTCTTGCTTAATCTCTAACAGGACAGATCTTGGATGTGAGCAGCGATGCATTCACCCTCTGGACAAGAATTTTAGTTCGCACTTTCATTTAGTTACTTAGAATTTATTGGCTTATGTATCTATCTGAGGGCTTGTGGATAAATGTGGGCCTGATACATAGGTGTAGCCTCTATTGTGTGCTTTAAAGAGATCATAAATGTATTGATGGAAGCTGTGTGATAAGAAAAATGAGGTTTGTGCTGGAATAATCTTAGTTCCCACTGAGAAACCCTAAGGATGCCTAAAAGTACCGAGTCTGTAATGTATTATTGAAGAGGAGACTATTCTAATTCAGATCACAGTGATTTGCAGCTACTGCAAGGTCATGGAGACCCTTTCTTTGATTGTCTCTGGATTGTCCTAGGGAGCAGAGAATGTTAAACTGTTGATATCCAATGCTGATTTTTTTTTTTTCTGATTTCTTGCTTTATTGCTGTGGATCTTGCTGTAAAACATGGATACAATTTAGAAGAAATAAACTGCTAGAGAATTGAACAGCAAAAACCCCAAGGCATTTTTTTGACATGAATCATAAATAAAACACAGTCGTAAGTCAGAAAATATGTGACAGTCACAATTCTTTGAGTGTGTTAGTGATGACGTGATGTAATCAGCATCCTCCCATTTATCCTATCAGACAATAGACAGGTGACTGAGGACAGGTGTGTTATAATAGATGATTTTAAAAAGTTGATATTTTTATATTTACCTTTTAGTGATAGAAGTTCCTGAAGCTAAGTGAGTTTTCCTCATTTTTGTGATAAATGACAAGCCTACAATTGTGTCTTATCAGCACTCTTGTTCAATTGCTATTGCTGTTGAAGAGAGCATGGAATATATTAGTTGGTCCTCTTAGACTATCATGGTGTTCTTTTACTTCATTCCCTCTGGTTTTAAAGGATTTCATGAAACAATATATACTTTATTACATTAAGTGTATTTTAAAGATGCACACTAAAATATTGCATGGTTGTTATGAAGTATTTTGATTCAATTTGCCTGATTCTTGGACCAGGACATTACAAAAAGTTATCTTAAGTTATCAGTTTGAATTGAAAAGAACAGTGTTACATTTTTTTTGTTTGTTTTTAACTCTGCTGTAATTTTTTTAAAAAAATTATTTGTTTTAATTAGTTATACATGACAGTAGAATGCATTCATGCACTTTGATATATTATACATAGATGGGATATAATTTCTCATTTTTCTGAGTGTACATATTGCAAAATCATATTGGTCATGCAATCACATGTACACATACAGTAATAATGTCTGTTTCATTCTACTATCTTTCCTATCCCCACATCCCCTTCCCTCCCCTGTCATCACTTCTCTTTACCTAATCTAAGGTAATGCTATTCTTCCCTAGTGCAGCCCCCCACGCCCCCCCNCACATGGGTGATCTTTCTCCCGTCCTCAGGCTCCCATCCTCCACCCTACTTCAGCCATTCACTCCCTTCCTTGGTCACAGCCAGACTGAGCCATCCATTGCCAGAACTAGCATCCCTCCCTTGCATCCCCCACCTTATTGGGAATTAGCATCGCATATTAGAGAAAACATTTGGCCTTTGGTTTTGTGGGGTTGGCTTATTTCGCTAGTAGATATTCTCCAACTCCAGTCATTTACTGGCAAATGTCATAATTTCACTCTTCTTTAAAGCTGAGTAATATTCCATTGAGTATTATTATGTAGAGCAATTCATTAGGGTAAAGGGGACATAAGCATTGAACTTTGTGTAGGGAAAATATTTCAATTGTCACAAACTATAAAATGAAGTGCCATAGTCTACAATTAACCTACATTGAAAATCAATGGGCAAGTCTAGTTTATTCCCTATTCTCTGGCTCTTCATTGGGTCCTATTTCTCTGACCTGATCGGTCATCTATGCTGGTTCCTGGCGATTCAAAGAGCTCCCAGGACCTATGAAATAGCTTTCTCACAAGCCATCAAAGAGAAGGGACAATGTTTCTACTTGCACATTTGGTGCAGCCTCCAACCCTAGAATCTGGATGCCCTTCAGGAGTGGGCCAGGCTAGTTTTGATGTCCTTGTAAAACCTGGTGCATGTGCGGACTAGGGCTGTAGTAACCCAGGGAAGCAGCAATCACATAGCTCAGAAGAAGAAAACAAGGACTCCAAGTGCACCTCGGAGCAATCGCTCAGCTCTTATTTGTGTGATATTTGACATTCTTTCCCCCAGAGTCAGAATATCATAACCCCCATGGATTCCTTAGTATCTCTACAGAGAGCTTCAAGACAATTGTTTTTGTTTGTTCCAATCAGACCCTCTCACCTCCATGCCTTGTCCAGGCTCCTCCCTCTGCCTGGAATGACTTCCTCCCAGCCCTCTGGCTCCTTTCTCTGTGTCTTCCAGAACTTAGCCTAGAGCTCACCTCCCTTGGGCACTCTCTGAGCTCAGCCTGACTTTGGTGCTTTTGCTTAGAGGAGCTCAGTCCATAGTGGAGCTTTGGTTTGTACTTACCTCTCCTACCAGGCTATACACTGTTTTCATCATCCTTTTAAAAATTGCTTCTATTTGGCATTTAACACTTAATTCATCTTTATTTGATGTAAAGTGTGAGGTAGGGATTTAACTTTATTATCCTGACATTATCTACAGAAGGATCCCTACCTTAAACTTTTCCTTAGCTGCACTGAGAAGATCACAACACACTCATTCAACGTGTATTGAGGCACTGCGTGGCTTGATGATCCTGGAGATGCAGAAATGAAAAAGACATCATTCCTCATTTTTTTAAAAAATATTTTTTTAGTTGTAGATGTACACAATATCTTCATTTTTATTTGTTTATTTGTATGTGGCCCTGAGGTTCAAACCCAAGGCCTTATGTGTGCGAGGCAAGCACTCTACCACTGAGCCACAACCCTAGCCCTCATTCCTCATTTCAAAGAAGCCTAAATTCTGTTTGAAAAGACATCAGTAAGCTGGATGCTGTGTTGCACAAATTTAATCACAGTGACTTGGCAGGTTGAGACAGGAGGATCACAAGTTCAAGGCCAGCCCGGGGAACTTAGTAACATACTGTCTCAAAATAAAAAATAAAAAGGGCTGGAGATGTAGCTTGGTGGTTGAGCACCCCTGGGTTCAATCCCCAGCATGGCAAAAAAAAAAAAAAAAAAAAAAAAAAAAAAAAAAAA
>NW_025999990.1:2982322-3046917 GCF_001458135.2 Marmota marmota marmota | reverse complement strand
GGGGGGGGGGGGGAGGAGAGAGAGAGAGAGAGAGAGAGAGAGAGAGAGAGAGAGAGAGGATGTGTGTGTGTGGTTAAGAAGGCACTAGTATTAATAAGATTGGGTCATATTAGGTACAGGAGAGCTACTTACTAAAGGGTTTAAAAGCAAAAGTAACCTGATAAATTAGTGTTTTTTTTTTTCAAAGATTATTCTGAAATCAGGGTAAAGAAGAGAATTAAAGAAATCAAACCTAGAGGCTGGGACCGGGCAGATGACTCATGGCATTTATACAGGGAAGCAACCTGAGAGGGTGTCTGAGGCTTGTCTGCAAGGTAGAACCCTTGGGAGCTTAAAAAAAATACCTCAATGTTCAAGCCCTACCTCATACCAATTAGATCAATTAGGTCTCTGGAGGCAGGAGCCAGACCCTGGCACATTTTAAATTAAAGGTTCTCTAGGTGACTCCTGTGTGGGACCAAGGTTGTGATTCACTGATTTCAAATAAGGCAATGGGAAGGTCAGTGGCAGATAGGGTCAAGAGATATTAAGGAGGCAGAACCACAGGTCTTGGAGATTTATTGGATGAAAGAGTTGGGTAGAAAAAGAAAAGCCTTGAGTCTGGTGTATTGCTTCATGGGGCATTACTGTAGCTACTCAGTATATATTTTTAAATTTCTAAAGAATTAGAATATGCTGAGGTACACTAACAACAAAATTATATTAAATAAAACTAAATCTTTCTTTGATTCAGAAGACATTTTTGGGATCTGCCACAATGAGGTTTGTTATTAAACATTTTCCTAGATGTCCATGTGTAGAAGACAGTAGTTTATGTACCAAGCTAATGCCATCCCCTACTTTCTATGATATCATTTTAACCTACAATAATGTCCCCATCAGAAACCTTTAATGAACCACCGCTATTTACATAATAATTTCCATATTTCTTGCCTGGAGTTCCGGACTTAATGCTTCTACCCACCCCCTAAATAAACCCACTGCTCAATCAATTTTCTGTGGGTTTTAGAACATTTCACTGTAATAATTAGTATCAATATTGGGTGTGTAATATGCACCTGATGCTGTTCTAGGCATTTAATGCTGTGGTCTTTCTAGTGCTCACAATCATACAGTGTGGTTACCTTCACTGTCTAAATATGCAAAAGTTTAGGCTCAGTCATGTAATATACTTTGCTTCAGTTTTCACAGCTAGTAAACTGCAGAATTTAGAGATGGAATTTGAACCCTTGACTATAGCCCATGTCACTTTCACCATATGATACTATGCCTTTCAGCTTTGCCAATTTGCATATATTGTCATTTATTTATGATATGGCTCTCCCCCAGGGGTGTGCTGACAAATGTTTAATAACTGGCTTTCTCATTGTAGTTCTAACATGAATATTGGTTGACATTTTTATTTACATCAATGAGCACGTCAAACTTCACTGTTTATCAGTGATGTGAGGGACTTTTTGCTGAATCAGATAATAATTTTCAAGTTGTAGAAGAAAATTTCCTCAGTGCTTTGGTATCATTCACAATGTATATTTGTATGTATGTATGTATATATCCATCTGTCTATCTATCTATCTATCTCCCCTTGCTGTTCTGGTGCTAGGGATTCAACTTGGGGTCCTACACATGCCAGGCAAATGCTCATCACTGAGCTATATCCCCAGCCCTGACCCATGTATTTTTAAGTTTAGGCTGTATTATTACTATTTTTACATTACTTTCTTAAGTCTTAATAGTCCTCAGTCAATTGAACATTTAATCAGTCTCTGCCTTGTAGTGTCAGCAGAATTTTGTTGTATAAATAGTCCTACCATGAAGTCAAGGAGAGATGGGCAATAACACACTCTTATATAGTATTTCACCATAGAGATTCAATAGTTAAAAATAATGTTAAGAATAGATAACAGTAAACCATGGTAGAAGAATTAGGAAGTGATGAGATCTGAGTATTTATTACCTTTTAAAATATAATTTATTTCTCTTTGAGTTTTTACAAATTAATTTTTAATAGTCACCATCTTTAACAAATGGCTTACAACATTCCTGAAGATGGAGCAACCAGCTCTCTGGAGCACAAATTGGCTCTGGCACACTGCTATATTGTGCTTCCTCTCTACTGACCCCGATTCTACCCAATCTTCAGGGTCTAGCCATAACTCCAACTAGATAGAATATGTACCCAGTACACCATCAGGTCTGGCTTTCCATAAATCCTTCAACCCTTTTAGCTTCGATCAGTCCTTAGTACCTACATTTTCACTCAATATGGTCTTTTGGTTTAGTCAGTCTGCATCTTAGTCAGTGTTTTGCTGCTGATAATAAAAATACCTGAGACCAGGTAATTTATAAAGAATAGAAGATTATTTAGCTCATGGTTCTGGAGGTTGGGAAATCTGAGAGCATAGTGCTGGCATCTGGTGAGAGTGTTTTGCTGCTTATGATGAAGGATATCACATGGTCAGAAAGAGCAAATGGTAGCTCAGATTTCCCTTTCTCTACTTACAAAGCCACTGATGCAGTTTGGGATCCACTCCCATGATCTGTTTGATTGTAATTACTTCCCATTGACTACACCTCCAAATCCCATCAACACATGAATTTGGGAATCAAACTTCTAACGTGAACTTTGGGGGACATAGCAATTGCCTCGTAACCTTTGTTCATTCACAATTTCTTTTCATCTCCTGTTGCACAGGTTGGTCTTCAACTCCTGAGCTTCAGGAATCCTCCCACCTCAGCCTCCTGAATAGCTGGGACTCCAGTTGTGCCCAACCAGGCCTGTCTGCCTTTGTGCCTTCTGACCTCATCTTCACACGTTAGGTACTTAACATCATGCTGTTGATCTATTTGTTTTTTGGATAAATTTCTCATCTGTAGTTGTAAAATTTCATTTGTCTCCAGCTCATAAAGTTGAGCACAGAAACACCAATCTGTTTCTAGGAGAAGGAAGTTTATTATGTTTGCATAGCTCAGACTCCACTGACTTGGGGGCTGCAAAACTTGCTCAGCATGACCTTGGTATAGGCTGTTCACATCTCCAGGCTCTCTCTCTTTGAAAAGACCATCTTTGGCTCTCAGAGCCCTGGCAGCCCACATCCAAGCATCATTAATGTTCAGCATTGCTTGCCTCCCCTGAGTCACCTCGTCCTTTCCTTATGCGGGAGCTCTGTCTACCTGTTGAATTTTGAATGAAAACCCAATGGACAGAAGCTCTGCCCTGAATTCTATATTTTGTTCCTTGCTGAGCTTCCATGAATATAAAATACCAGCACAAAGGGGAGAGTCAGCAGGTGGAGATCAACACTATCCATATTTAATGGAAAGGGAGTCGGAGTTCATAGATGGGAAAACTGAGTGAGAAGAAGGCCAAGTTCAATAACTTGCTCATGCTTACTGAGTGAGCTTCTAGCAAAAATGGAATAAATATCTTATGAAAAACATTCATGATTTGTGTTTTAAAATAGGACCATCCTTTCAATGCCTAAATGGGGAAAAAAATGAACAAGAATGTGATTAAATAGCAATTGGCTATAAGGAAATTTTCCTCATTTACAATGGAGGACGAAAGTGAGGACAGGGCCCAGAATCTGGAGTTCTCTGACTTGGTTGGCCCAGACTCCACTGTCCCCCATTCTCCTTCCTTGAAAGGAAGACACTGAAATGCCCCAATCTCTACTCTCCATTAGAAAGTCAAGGGTTGCAAGACAGAAGGGCCCGGAGCCTGAAGCATTGTCTCTCCCTACCTGTCCCCAAGTGTTCTGGCACATGGCTCCCACAGAGGCCCTAGGTAATTCTCTTCCAGTAACAGCAAGCCCCAGTGCAATTTCTTCCTTTGCACCAGTGTCTTTGGATGTCTTACTGAGCAAAGTCCTCCTGTGGCAACACGATCAGTAGCAGTAACCTCACTCACAGCATCTGCAGCTCTGAGTGGCTTGTGTTTCTAAAAACCCTCTTTGGGGCCCCCAGGATCTTTCTGTGTCTCTCATCTCCTTCAACAGGTGCCGGGTCTCTCTGTAGCTGGGCAACCATCAACACTCTTTCAGCTTGAAATATATAAATGCGTACGTTCTTAAAATAACTAAATCAACAGGGCTGGGTGTGTAGCTCATTGGTAGAGTACTTACCTGGCAAGTGTGAAGCCCTGGGTTCAATCTTCAAAACGGCCAAGAAATCAAACAAAACCACAAAAAACCAACAGAGAACAATTACATCGACAAATAAAGCATGGAGTTCTCCTGTGTGCCTATTTCTATTCACACATACTTCTTTTGCACAGGATAGAAAAGCATCAATGACTATCCCAACTCAGAAAAATCTAGCAATCTAGCAAGTTCTTAACCTACCTTCAGTGAGACTGTGGGTTGCATTCTTGTTCTCACACCTGCTTGCTTGCTGTGGTTGAAACATTCATTCAGCCACTCACCTTATGTTCACTGAGCACTGACTATGTACCTGGCACCATGGCATCAGGAATTGGATCCAGAACTGCTGTGCAAGGTGCTCATTGTCAAGTAGTAATAACAATAATGGCAATTACTATGGAATGTTTAGTATGTGCCATTTCTCAATAGCATGAGGTAAAACTATTACTCTCCCCATTTTACAGATGAGAAAACCAAGGCACAGAGAGGTCAAGTTCTCATGTCCAAACATGTGAATGAACGATTACTGTTTCATGTAGTTGCCCCAGGATGCAGGGAAATTGCTTGTGCAAAGAAGGAACTCAAGAGCAGTGTGATTCAAACCTGATTCAAATCTAACCTGCCTAATCCTTCACATCCTGATCCCTAATTCCAGGATTTTCCAGGGATAATTTAATTTTAAAAAGAATGACTACTTGCTTTAAAGAGATACTCACTATTGAAAGGCAGGACCAATACAAACAAAGCATTCGTTTCAAATGGAAAAAATGTTCAGTTTTAGGGTTAGCCCTTAATTTACACGTGTCTTCTAGTGCTTCTGGCAAAACCTCAGCTGCATTCCTGGAGAAATGGTCAGGGCCAGGAAGATCTGTGATTGCTTAGGAATTCTCAGGGAATCTCTTCAAAATCGAGAAGAGACACACAGAGTCAATTTCCTCCCCCTGGAAAAAGGTGTGAAGCACAGAAGGGAGGATCTTGACACAGCAAAGCTGCTCTGGCCCTGTGGTGTCTGCTGAACTCCCCCTCCACTGAGCTCGCTCTGGTGGCCTTATGAATGGGAAGCCACACCAGGTTTCTTTTTGATCTTTTGAGAACTGAAAGGGCATTGGAACCTCAATCCTATGACCTACAGTTTGAGACGCTTAATGAATACACAGTCAGGCTATAGCCACACGATACCAAATCTCCCATCAGCTCTATCAATTTAGAGAAGAAGAAGAAGAAAATCAATACGGTGCACCCTTGCTCCAGGTTTCATGGGATTAAAAGAAGTCCCGAGACTGACATGTTTAGCTATTAGTTTTGTTGTCCTGTAGAGGCCGCCCTGGATTGGCTGCCTTCTGTTGAACTCTGCTTTGGTGATCAGCTAAGAATACTGCTGTGGAGAGAGCTGAACCCTCTCTGTCTCCACACCAGTTTGGGGCATGACAGAAGTTTTCCTATTAGCAAGAACAGAGGACGATGCCAAAAGGAAGCGGCCTAACGAGCTACTGACAGTGATTCTACACTTAATCTCTACAAGAAAAAGCTCAGACGCCACTGTGTTTTTGCAAAGCAGTGATTCTTTGTTGATGTCTTCCTAACCATAATTTTCCTACCCATGAAGAAATAGTTACAGTTAATCTCCTTCAATGATAAAAAGCATTTAATAAAAAATATCTTGTTTGATGCTAAGAGATTTTGGGGTGAGGGGGCTTTGGCAATCTGTTCCAACTCAGGTATGAACCATCATCCAGTTTGGACTCTCAAAGTGCTTTTATAGCCTCTTCCAGATCATGAGGCCTGTTCACATATATTATGCTGTTTTATTTTGGAAACAACTTAGTGAGGTGCTTATGTTTCTGGGTTTTAAGATAAGACCTGATGCTCAAAGGCTAGGTGTTTTATTTTAGCCTCTTAATTGTGAAAACTAGAACTGGAATTCATTTTTTCTGTGTAGCATGTATAGATACACAAACATGTTTTTTGTATCATACATTTCAGCTTTTATTATACTCTAGAATTGGATTTGTTTTATTGCTTAGGATGTTTTTTTCTTCTCTGAAGATTTCCTTATGTACATGTGACCTCTTCAACAAGATTTAATACTCTCTGGGAGTAGGAATCATGTCCCATGTAGGAATGACAAAGCAGTGACACCTATGGTGTGGGGAATGGAACTAGACCCTGAGTCCAGTGGCTGAGGTTTAGCCTTGATGACATCACAAACCGGTTCTGTGACAAAAGGCAAGTTGCTCACCCTCTCTGTGCCTGTGACTACCAACACTCTAGGGACAATAATGAAAGCCCATTGAGACAATACAATGTTTAATAAACACACAATATATTAAATAAATAATTCTAAGAAGTGGAAACTCCATAAGCACATAAGAAGTATCATTTGTTAACACTGTGTGTGTGTGTGGTACTGGGAGTTGAACCCAGAGGTGCTCCAACACTGAGCTATTATTTCCAGCCCTTTTTAAATTGTTAGAAATTTGATACAAGGTCTCAATAAGATGCTCAGCCTGGTCTTGAACTTGTGATCCTCCTGCCTCAGCCTCCCAAATTGCTGGGATCACAGGTATGTGGCTCCAGGCCCAGCAACATTTTTTTTCACTCCAGCAAATTTAAAACATATTCAGAAGTGGGGGTGATAGTATAATGAGCCATCCATACTTGTCACCTAGCTTCAACAAAGATTGTCAGGGGTCAACCTATTTTACTTTACCCCTATCCATTCCCAGTCACCCCTTGTTACTTGGAAGCAAATCTGAGACACATCTACATTCATGTCCTACAGCTGCCCTAACAAACTACCACAGATTGGTTTGCTTACCACCACAGAAATTTATTCTCCCCTGAGCATGTGTGAGAACCGGGGTTTGATACTGAGCACCCCCCCACCCAATCTTCCTAATTCTAAAAATTAAACTTGAAAAATTCTGACTGCTTTTTGCAGCACTAAGGAAAAGTCTTCCAAAGCTCACTCTGACCTTTGTGTGCTGGTTTTCCTTCCCTTTAGAGCAGTACAATTTTCGTATTCATGTGTCTCTGTGTTGTGTCTTCTCTTCTTTTAGGACAGCAATGGTATTGGATTAAAGACCATCCTACTCTAGTATGACCTCATCTTAACTAATTGCATCTGTAATGACCTTAAATAAAAACACATTCTAAGGATTCAAAAGAATGTGAATTTTAGGGAGATCCCATTCAGAGCTGGAAATATGTCTCTATGTTCCTCTAAAAGATAAAGACTATTAAAATAAAAAACAATACAATGTTAACATCTCTGTAAAATATGAATAATAAGTCTTTGATATCGTCAGACATCTTGTCAGATTTTTCTCAAGTTTTCCTGAAAACTTTTCTGTCCACATTATTTGATATATGTCCTAAAGATCTTTTAATCTATATCACGTTGAGTTTTGTTTCTTTTCTTGCAATTTTTAAAAACTGAATAAACGTGCTCGCTTCGGCAGCACATATACTAAAATTGGAACGATACGGAGAAGATTAGCATGGCCCCTGCGCAAGGATGACACGCAAATTCGTGAAGTGTTCCATATTTTTAAAGATATTGTATCCATCTACAACTAAAAAATAAATATTAAAAAAAACTGAATGAACTAGATTTTTCATCTTACAGTTTCCAATTTGAATTTTGCTGCTTGATTTTAAGTGATGTCCTCTCCAGGTGATCAATGGGATTTTAAAAAATCATATGAACTCATGGATTTAATAATATTTGTTGTGCTTCAATCCATTTGGAATATCAGCCTGTTAATACTCAAATAGTCCTGTCTTCAGCCAATTGGGTCCTCAAGTTGAATCCTGAGGGGTTTCATTGTTGTTTTTGTTTGTTTCTGGCACAGTTCCAATAAATCTTTTGTATCTTCCTTGATTTCTGGCGTAACAAAATGTTTAGGCTTATCTTATACATTTCCTGCCCCAAATCTGGACTCTGCCATATCTTTAAGAAACTCTGGTTTCTTTTAGTGAGAAGATATTTAGGAACCACAATCTAGGCAGTAGGTGTGCTCAGTATACTGGGTAAGTCACTGCTTTCAGTCCTTGTCAATAGACAGAGGTCAGGATGTCTTTTTTTTTGTATTGGGGATTGGACTCTGGCATGCTCTACCATGGAGCTGCATTCTAGCTCTTTTATTTTGAGACAGGGTCTTGCTCAGTTATTTAGACTGCCCTGTAACTTGGAATCCTCATGCCTTAGACTCCTGAATCACTGGGATTATAGGCATGCACCATCCAGGCTACAGCTAGGAATTTTTATTTAAGATAAAATAGATTATACTGATAACTTCAAATTAAAATTTAGAACAACAGACCTTTATAAACCAATTTTACATCAGTATTTCCTTTCTTCTAAGCCAAAAATCTGTCTTCTCCATGACAACAACGAAATTGCTCAACTGTTTTTTCTCCCATAATATGTACACAGTAGCCTCAGAAAATCTTTACCAACACCACAGCAATCAATAATTTGATTGAAAAAAAGAGTTTAAGATATTTTTACAGTTGCTTTGTCATTAGGATATGTCTTGTTAGAAACAAACAGCCAAATTGCTGTGCTTAAAAGTAAATTTTGAAGGTATCTTCTCTGTTATTGTCCCACCAACTAGATACACATCTAGGTTCATTTAATTTTTTTTTTACTTTCAGATTTAGTCAATTTTTATTTTGTTTTATAATTATATGAAATATTTATTTGGTTTAAAAATGAAAATCTTCAAAAAAAAAAAAAAGAAAGAAACATTCAATGAAGTAAAATTTTTCTTTGTTTTCTCTATCCTTATCCTATCCTCTTTTCTGTAGGAAACATTTTTTCCTTTCTTTTTTTTAATGGCTTATATATCTTTTAAATAATATGAGCAAGTTAATATAAATTATCATTCTCCTTTTTTTGATAAACAATAAGTCTTTTTATATGTATGTAGGTTTTTTTCCCATTCCTTTCTTTTTTAATTTATATATGACAGGGGAATGCATTACAATTCTTATTACACATATAGAGCATAATTTTTCACATCTCTGGTTGAATACAAAATATTTCCACACCAATTCGTGTCTTCATACATGTACTTTGAATAATAATGTTCATCATATGCCACCATCATTTCTAACCCCATGCCCCTTCCCTTCCCCTCCAACCCCTCTGCCCTATCTAGAGTTAGTCTATTCCTCCCATGCTCCCTGTCCCTATCCCACTATGAATCATCCTCCTTATATCAGAGAAAACATTCAGCATTTGGTTTTTTATGATTGACTAACTTCACTTAGCATTCTTTATCTTCTCTAACTCCATCCATTTACCTGCAAATGCCATGATTTTATTTTCTTTTATTGCTGAGTAATATTCCATTGTGTATATATGCCACATTTTTTTTTAACCATTCACCTATTGAAGGACATCTAGGTTGATTCCACAATTTAGCTATTGCGAATCGTGCTGCTATAAACATTGATGTGGCTGTGTCCCTGTAGTATGCTGTTTTTAAGTCCTTTGGGTATAGACCAAGGAGAGGGATAGCTGGGTCAAATGGTGGTTCGATTCCCAATTTTCCAAGAAATCTCCATACTGCTTTCCATATTGGCTGTACCAATTTGCAGTCCCACCAGCAGTGTATGAGTGTACCTTTTCCCCCACATCCTTGCCAACACTTATTATTGTTTGTCTTCATAATAGCTGCCATTCTGACTGGAGTGAGATTTGCATTTCTCTAATTGCTAGCGATGATGAACATTTTTTCATATATTTGTTGATTGATTGTATATCATCTTCTGAGAAGTGTCTGTTCAGGTCCTTGGCCCATTTATTGATTGGGTTATTTGTTTTTTTGGTGCTTAGCTTTTTGAGTTTTTTATATACCCTATTTTCTATTGATTTCCCATTCAAAGTGGTGTTAAAATCAGATAGTGCCTTGTTCATTCCTATGTACTCCCAACTTCTAAAGTAAAATCCTTTTACTACAAGGGCATACCTATAATAAGTGAGTTTATTCTACATTTCGTACATAATCTCTGTTTTCCCTCCACAGTTGAGAAATACACATTATTATGTTGTCAGAGCCTATGTGCTGTGCTTTCTTTTTCTTTAGCCTCCATTTAGTTTTTGTCCAATTCTTATGTCAACGTATCTCCCTATATTTAGCAGATACTTTAGAAAGGGTTTAATGGTACAATAGTCCCTGAATTCTTGCATGTTTAGAATTTTATTTGTGTTGCCTTTGTATTTAAATGTCAGTTTAACTGAATAAAATCCACGATTGGATATAAAATCATTACCTTTCTCTTCTTGAGTTGCCTGCAAACGTTGCCTAATTACTTTCTGATAATGAAACATTATGAACAGCATTATTGTCAAAAACTCAGGTGATATTTTGATTTTTCTTTCCCTTATAAGTGACCTGGTTCTTTTGCCTAGATGCTAAAGATATTTTTCTTTTTTAAATTCCAATTTCACTAGACTATGTTTTGATTTTGGTCATTCTGGGCCAATATTCCTAGGAAGGTAGTGTGGTGTGGTGTCTCAATATGTATCTTAATATGTTGCAGTTTCAGGGAATCAAGCCTGTCTTCCTCCCTCCCGCCTTCCTTCCCTCCTTTCCTTCCTACCTTTCTTCCTTCCTTCCTCTCTTTCTTTCTTTCTCTTTTTTTATGATGCTGGGGATCAAATCGAGCATCTCACACAAGCTACCATTGAGCTAATTCTCCAGAATGTGAGTGTGTTTAATTTTAGCTTTTATTGAATTGTAGCTTTTGTTCCATTGTTAAGGTTTTATTCAAAATTTATACAAATCTTGGATTGCTTTTATCTGTTTTTTGATTTAGAAATTTTCTCAAACTTCTTTTAGCACTTTCTTCATTTCTTTTTGAAATTTTTTTCTGGTTTTCATTTTCTATTTTTCCTAAAGGGATGCTTTTTTATTTTTTAAAGTTTAGACTTATTTTCTGATGTAAAATATTCTTTTGTTTCTAAGCACTATCACTTCCTTTAAAAATCTTTCTTGGGCTGGGGTATAGCTCAGTTGGTAGAGTGCTTGCCTTGCATGCACAAGGCCCTGGTTTCAATCCCCAGCAACACACACACACACACACACACAAATTCTTTCTCAAATCACCTAATTTATAATTCTGACTTAAGTTGTTATTTTATATATTCTATTACATTTCTTTTGGCTTTTAAAATAGTAGGTTGTAGTTTTGTTCATTTTTAAAAAGAAATAATTTTTCTCGTCTTTTGTATAAGATGTAAGGGGAGAATTGGCCAGCATATTATTTTTAAAATCTTGGCTTTGGAGTGTCCCCTGTGTTGTTTCTGTGAAATGATAAAACAAAACAACAAAACAACTGGGCATGGTAGCACATGCCTGTAATCCCAGTAGCTCAGGAGGCTAACACAGGAGGATTTTGAATTTGAAGCCAGCCTTAGCAACTAAATTGTCCTAAGCAATTTAGAAAGATCCTGTCTAAAAATAAAATTAAAAAGGGCTGAGGGTGTGGCTCAGAGGTTAAGTGCCCCTGGTACCAACAGAAAACAAAAACAAAAACAAAAACAAAAACAAAAAAACCAACTAACCAAACAACAAAATAACCCAACACCCCAACCCCAAACAAAACAAGAAATACAACAATAACAACAAAACAACAAACCTTGCCTGAGTTCTGCCTCTGCTTTAAGTTTTCTCTTTGCTTCTTCACCATTGTTTTGTTTGATTCTACTCCATAAGTTTCTCCTCAGAGTGAGGCTTCATCTTGGAAGGAAATTCTGTTTTGTTGAGAATTTACAGAGCCCAGAATGTTTAAATTTCATCAAACCTTACATATCATAGTGCACTCCTTAGACATACTTGCAAATCATATCTTGCAGAACCTCTTTCCAGGTTTGGTTATCAGTCCCAGGTTTTTGGTATTGTTATCCTTGTTGCTTGGAAAGTTTTCATGGGGCAATTAAGGAAAAAAATTTTAAAAATCCTACTATTACTGCAATATTTCTAGAATTCTTTCACTACATATTTTCTTTCCTCTTATAAGTTGAACATTTTTCTGTATATTTACAGCTATTTTGCTTTCCTTTCTTGATGAACTGTTTATATTGTTAGCCATTTTTTTTTGAAAAAAAAATTGAGATAAAATTCACTTAAGATTTACCACTGCATCACTTAAGAATGTAGATTGCAGTGATTTTTTTTAGTATATTAATAATGTTTTGTAGTTTTATTTTGCTCATGGTGTTTGACTTATCTATAAACATGTTATTAAATTTATATTTGATGTTGCTCTATTACTATTTTCTCTTACTTGTTTCTGGATTTTTGAATCATACTGGGAACAATGACTTCTCTAATTTTAAAATAATCCACTTATATTTTCATAGCTTTGTGAATTATGTTTAAATCTCTAATCCACTTGGATTCTAGGAACATATGGTACAGGGAATGCATCCAATTTTATCCTTTTAACTTGACTTTTCAGTTATCTTCTCAGCACTTATCAACTCTTTTTAATGACTTGTGAAGCCTCCTTTATCATGAACTAAATTTCCATGTGCAATTTGGTCTATATCTCAATTTTCTATTTTGTTCTTTGGTTTCCTTCTTCATGTGCCAATACCACACTGTTTTTAATTATAGAGGATTTATTATATATCAGCTAGCTTCCTGTACTCCCCATATTTCTTTTTTTTTAAGTTTTTTTTAATGGTTATTCTTGCTTTGTTCTTTTATATGTCCCTTGTAATAAGCTTGATTTTTGCCAGAAAAAATTACATAGGTATGAGGTGTTTTGTTTTTTTTTTTAAATATAAATTACTTCCTAAGAACTGAAATGCCAACATATGGTATGTCTTTGTTATGGTTTGGATGTTAGGTGTCTCGGAAAAGCTCGAGTGTGAGAAGATGCAAGAAGTTTCAGAGGAATGATTGGATTTAAGATTCTTAACCCAATCAGGTATTTAATCCCCCAATAGGATTAACTGGCAACTGAAGTGGTAGGGTGTGTCTGGAGGAGGTGAAATTAGGGTGTGGCTTTGGTGTATATATTTGTATCTAGAGAGTGGAGTCTCTCTCAGCATTTCCTAGCAAGTTACTTAGATTTTAGGCCCAAATCAGCCTGTTTAAAAAAATTTTTTTTAAAAGATTTTAAAATTTGTTCTAATTAGTTTTATATGACAGTGGAATGCATTTTGACACATCATACATAAATGGAGTATAACTTCTCATTCTTCTGGTTGTACATGATATCTTGATCACCATGATGTGAGCTGCTTCCTTCTGCCACACACTCTGCCATGATGTTCAGCCTCACCTCAAGCCCCGAGAAATGGAGCCAGGCTTCTATGGACTAAGACTTCTGAGACTGTGAGTCCTCAAATAAACTTTTCCTCTTCTCTAGTTTTTCTGGTCAGATCCCTTTAGTCACAACAGCGAAAAAGCTGACTAAAACAGTCTTTGTATTTCTTCAAGGGTGCTTTTGGGATTTTAGTGTTGCTTTGTAGTTTTCCTCACATAGGATTTGGGTATTTTCTTATTATGTTTGCTCCTTGATATTTTATTTCACATTTTGATGTCACAAAAGCAGCATTTTCTTCTATTGTAACTACTTATTTGTATACATCAAACATATTAATTTACTATTTTGCTATATTTTTGGTAGTTTTCCCATTGATTCTTTTGTTTTTTCTAGATATAAACTGATGTCAGCTGCTTAGATGTTATATTTTGGTGCTTTGGTAAGGTCTGTGAAAGCCCCAAGGTAATTAAATTCTGGACATTAGTATTCAGTAGTAAGATCCATTAACTAAGTTATTCTCTCATATACTTCAGCATTTCCTATGAAGTGACTTTGATTTTAGGCCTAGCTGACTTTTCAAAAGAGAATTAAAAAACGTGACATTATCCTAACTATCTGACTCTGTTTGGGCGGCCATAACAAAACACCATGAATGACAGACATTATCATTCACCATTCTGGAGGCTGTGAAATCCAACACAAAGGCATCTGTTGAGGACCTTCTTTCTGATTTATACATGGTGCTTTCCAGCTGTGTCCTCACATAGCGGAAGGGACAAGGCAGCTCTCAGGGGCTCTTTTATTCTGTCACTAATTCCATTCACAAGGGCTCTGCCAGCATGATCGGTCACTTCTCAATGGTTCTACCTCTTAATATCATCACACTGGTGATGGGGTTGAATGTATGGAATTTGGGGGACACAGACGTTTAGGACACAGCATCAACACTGTGTCTTCAGGTACATGTGTTCACACTCACACATACTTCAGCATTTCCTAGCAAGTTACTTAGATTTTAGGCCCAAATCAGCCTGTTTTAAAAAATTTTTTTTCAAAAATTTTTTTAATTTGTTCTAATTAGTTTTATATGACAGTAGAATGCATTTTGACACATCATACATAAATGGAGTATAACTTCTCATTCTTCTGGTTGTATATGATAAAGAATCACACTGGTTGTGTGGTCATATATGTACATAGGGTAATAATGTCTGATTCATTCTACTATTTTTCCTACTCCCATACCCCCTGTATTAATATAAAGTACCTCTATTCTTCCCTACCCTGCATCCCATACCATATTGTGAAATGGCATCTGTATATCAGAGAAAACATTGTCTTTGGTTTTTCTGGGATTGGTTTATTTTGCTTAGCATGTTATTCTTCAGGTCCATCCATTTACCAGCAAATGCAATAATTTCATTCTTTTTTAAGGCTGAGTAATAATCCATTGTGTGTGTGTGTGTGTGTGTGTGTGTGACATTTATTTTATCCATTCATCTGCTGAAGGACATCTAAGTTGGTTTCATAGCTTAGCTAGTGTAAGTTGAACTGCTATAAGCATTGATGTGGCTGTAACATTGTAGTATGCTTATTTAAGTCCTTTGATATAAACTGAGGAGTGGGATTGCTGGGTCAAATGTGGTTCCATTCCAAGTTTTCTGAGGAATCTCCATACTGCTTTCCATAATGGTTGAATTGAGGCTGAGCATGGTGGTGCCTTCCTCTGTAGGCTGAGGCCAGAAAATTGCAAGTTCAAAATCAGCTTCAGAAACTTAGTGAGGCCCTACATAACTTAGTGAGCTCCAGTCTGAAAAATAAGAAAATTAAAAAGAGCTGGGGATGTGGCTCAGTGGTTAAGCTCCCCTGGGTTTAATCCTTGCTTAAAAAAAAAATTGAGAATGTGACATTTTCATGACTGTCTTAATCTGTTTGGCTTTTGAGAAATAGATGTACCTATGTACTGAATGTATTTTACACAATGAGGTCAGAGGGTAAGTTATGCAGTATTTCTGAAACTTATATCAACCCCTCATCTATTATTTGCCAAAATTGGAATAATAATTACTTAAATTTTTCTAACACTCTTTGCTTTTTTCTTCCCCCAGTACTGGGGATTGAGCCCAGGACCTCAAGCACATGCAAGGCACGGGTTCTACCACAGAGCTACACCCCCAGCTCCCTTCACTTTTTAAAATGCGATTTTGTGCCTATTACTGCTTTTATTCTCACTGCAATCCTATGGCACCAGGTGGGAGACTGCTATCCCATTCTAATTTCTGAGAAAACAGAGGAATCTAGTCAGCTGGCCAAGGGAGGGGCAGAGATTAGGACTCGCTTTTTCTAAGTCGTAATGCTCATCGTTTCCAAGGTACTCAAATGCTTGCAAATCCTTCTGCTGCTATTGAAGCCCATTTCTTACCTGTCCTCAGAGGAATTGGGGAGCAGCTGCTCAGCATCCCCTATTATAATACCCCTTCATATGCATGAATCCTGTGATTCTGTTCCCTTCCAGCTTCCCCTTCGGCAGGTTAAATAGCCCCAATTCTGCTCCTCATAGAGTTTATCTTCCAACTCTTTTGTCAGTTTTAACAAAGAGGTTGTGACTCTTGGGTTCCTGCTCAGCAGAGCTCTTCCTCATTATTTTGTAACCTTTATCCTTCCTTCCAGGGAGAGTTAAGTAAAGCCTGTGGATTTTTGATATGAATGTCTGGCAGGCTCTGGCCGCACTGAAAGGTTTCCAGTGGGGTTTGCTGCTGAAAGCCTGGGACAATCCTCGGAGTCTCATTCATGGTAAATACAAGGTGGTGGCCCGTCTGCCTGCACCCAGACCTGCAAATGGGAGCTGTGCCCATGTGGAGGCCCACATTCCGGAGAGAGTCCCATTTTGGCAGGAGGAGATATGCTGTCATGAGAATAGAGACAAGAACCGCTGGCTAATTACTTCAGGTGAATAGTTCTTTTCTGAAAAGGCTCTCTTCATGTGTAAAAATCACCTTTGACCCAGAATTGCATTATGGTACCTGAGCCAGTGTGAAAACTGGAGAAATTAAATGCCATAAAACATAAGCAATAAAAAGGAAAATAAACCTTGAGCGCTAACAGCCATGTAGCATTGTGGATGTTAAAGCACGAAGCATGTCAAGCATGCTCAGTGGCTTTTTAAAGATGACACTGGATGTCACTTCTCTTTCAGTACCCCAGGATTCTTTCTGGCCCCTGGCTCTCTGTACCTACCAAAAAGGCCCCAATTTGGATGAAGGGAAGATGATTCTACCAGCAATAAAATTACTTGCTTTCTGGGGGTGACATGTGGCCAATATCACTGTCCTTCAGGGGACATTGATTCATGAGTTGGAGAAATGGGTTCATACCAGCCTCTCAGGGGAAAGTGTAGTGTGTGTGCATGAGCCACTTTCCCCCTGTTTATGAGCAAAGGTCCTCTGCAGCAGAGCCTGAGCCCTCTCGGGTTCCTTGGTTATTCAGTCACCTTTAGAAATGTAAGAACCCCTGGCTTCTGAGAGGCAGTCCATCTTGACGGTAAGGATCATTCCAGGCCAAGAAGGGAAGGTGGGAAGGGTCTAAGCATGCTCATCAGCAAAAGCATGTTTCTCATGGTAGAGAGGAGAACTGAGACTGTTAGGGGGTTCATTCCTCATTTGTAAAAGATATGGATGGTGAATGGGGAGAACTTTCCAGAAGGGAGGAATGTGGCGAATAAAGGATAAAGTATGAGTGATGAATTCAAGTGAGGATAAGGAGTCTACCCACTCTGGCCCAATGCGGTTTGATTTGGGTAAGGTGAGACCTGGTTGGAAAGGTCCTCAATGGCATGAAAAATCAGGGGGAAGAGACCACACCTCTTGAGCAGGGAGGGCCGCTATGAAAATGTCATTTTAAAGAGTCTGAGGGTGGTGTGGTGCAATGTCTGAGGGGCAGGGTGACACCAACATCTATTATGAAGAGAATTTGCTCTGACTTTTGATCAAATGAGGATGCAATAAAACAGAGAAAACATTTCTTGGGAATAAAAAGGTCTTAGTTTGAATTTTTGTCCTGCCCTTAAATATCTGGATTTCTTTAAGAAGCACTGCTCTGATCCCCTGAGTCACTGTCACAACATGGATCACATCTCTGCATTAGCTTTCACTGGTAGATGTGTTTATTTTGACTAAAAATATTTTAATTTTCCACAATCTCCATCACCCTTTATTGCTTCAGATTTAGCTTCATACTTTTATATCACCATCCTGGCTCCTTAAAGGGTGCGATCCCTGGTATAAATCTTGTTAAAATAAGTATATTTTGTTTGCCTACTTTGCTGTTGCCCACTTCAGATTACAAGTTCTTAGATTTTTGGAAGCTATTTATTGTCTTTCAGCAGAATATTAAGGGAAAATTAGTAATTAACAATTACTAGTTGATACAGTCAAATAATCAAGTGTACTAACACACACCCTCTTCTATCCACTCATTTATTTTTAACCTCTGGGAAAACTTACACTGAAGAAAGTACTACAGGTTTACTTTGAATGTCCTCCAACCATCTATGTATTAAAGATTTGTTACCCAGGGTGGCGCTATTGGGAGTTGGCAGAAACGTAGGATGTAGGCCTTGTGAGAAATTCTTAGGTCATTGAGGGCATGCCCTTGGAAGGAATTAGGGGACCCCAGTCCCTTCTTCTCTTTATTTCTTCCCACGAGGGCCTGGTTTTTCTTGACCATGTGCTCCCATCATGATGTACTGCCTTACTGCAGGCCTAAACCAGGAGGAGTCGGATGATCATGGACTGGAACCTCCAAAACTGAGCCAAAACAAATCTTTCCTCTTTAAAAGTCAATTATCTCAGGTATTTTGTTACAGTAATGGAAAGCTAACAAACACAGGAAGCATGTTTGGGGAATTATTATAAAGTCAGATTTTATTTATTTATTTATTTATTTGGTACCAGAGATTGAATCCAGGGGTGCTTACCACTTTGTCACATCCTCAGCATTTTTTTATTTTTTATTTTGAGACAGGGTTTTGCTAAGTTGCTTAGGGTCTTGCTAAGTTGCTGAGGCTAGCTTTGAACTTTTGATTTTCTTGCTTTAAACTCCTGAGCCACTGGAATTCCAGGTATTTGCCACTGTACCTGGCTAAGATTTTATTTTACCTGTACTTCCCTATTCCCATTTGGACCTTTCATATAATTAGAGCCACAAGTAACTGTGTTTGGCAGGAAAACAGATTGACCCCCTTGGTTAATTTCTGAGAGTGCCATGGGGAATGTGAGGAAGGGAGACAAGATATAAAAGTAGAGCAGCCTTGGGTTGCGGCTATGGCTCAGTGGCAAAACACTTGCCTACTATGTGTGAGGCACTGGGTTTGATCCTCAGCACCACATAAAAAAATAAATAAAATAAAGGCATGCTATCCCTCTACAGCTATTAAAAAAAAGAAGTAGAACAGCCTCATGGGGATCCCTGTGATAATCAGGCTCAACACCTTTATTTTGCAGAGGGACATCTGAGCCTCAGACAGGGCAAATGGCTTATTTACTGTACCCCTCCACAGCTAGAGCTCAGAACTCCCTCTGTTGAGCAAGGTCGTGGCTTCTATGGCTCAGCCACTCCTAAGAGGTTACATTCAACTTAGACTTGGCTCAAGAACTTCATCTAAAGCTAATTAAATCTTTTAGTTTGAATATCTACACTGAGTTGCTAAAACTACATTTAAAAAAAAAAAAGGATAATGATGTGTTGTAGAACTAAAAATCTGTAGACTGAGGTTATTTGCCCCAAAGATTTAAGAGTTGAGCCACAGAAATCAGATGATTAAAAAGATGTAAAGATTAATTCAATTATCACAGAATTCTAAGTATTTAATCACATTTTGAGATAATCATGTAGTTATGGTAAATGCTTTTTGTTTCCATTTTCCTGTCTTTATTTTATTGAGTATAGATTGTTTCATTGTTCCCAAGAGGTTATTGCTTTAAAATGAGTTAAAATATTACATCTCATTTTCTTTGATAACATGAAATTCAGTTATATTGCATTTAATTAAGTGCTCATTTAAAGACTGTATTTTTAAGCATTTTTTTCAAGTTACTAGAACTTCTCTTTCTTCCTTATTCTCTCTTCCTTTGTTTTTTCTCCTCTTTTTTCTTACTTCTTTTTGTTCTAAAATAAATCTTCAACATTCTATCCTGTTCCAGGTTTGCAAAGCTAATGGCATATCAGAGCTGGAAGAAGCTGTAGTTGTTTAGGGGCTCTGACCTGTGGTTCACCCTCACATGTCAAGTCCTAGGTGAACTCTGGTAGGGAGCCCATGAATCTTGAAATTATATGCACAATTCTGTGTTTACGTGCATAAGTCTGGCAAGAAAGCCTATAGTCTTCATCAGACTCTCGGAGGAGCCCTTGACACCAAAAATTAAGTAAAAGTCACTGATGAGAAACCAGTGCCTGCAGAAGTCACAGTAACTCACTCAGGATCACATACAGATTTAGTGGGAGAACCAGGAACAGAAACTAGGTCTTTTGGCTTCCAATAAAAGGTTTGTTCTGCTATGTCAAGGAAACACACTTGGTTTCCAATTTTAATCATGATGTTTTCTTTTTTTAAAAAATGTTTATTTATTTTTTTAGTTGTAATTGGACACACTACCTTTATTTCATTTATTTTATGTGGTGCTGAGGATCGAACCCAGGGCCTCGCACGTGCTAGGTGAGCGCTTTACCACTGAGCCAAACCCCAGCACTAATCATTATGTTTTCTTAAATCCATATTCCAAGGAATTAGAAAGAATTACTAATAAAATCAGATTAAAACAGCTTAACCAACACAAACCAAAACATTTTCTTGGTGCTCTAATTCCTCTCATATAAAATTTCACATGCCCTGAGTATCTCTGATATTATATACTTCAATACAAATCATGAATGTGCATAAGAGAGAGATTGGTTATATATCACATGTGTTGAGATAATGTTAAAGGAGGGAAAGAGTAGCAATAACTTCCAAGTTAATAGTACTTTTCTTCTCCCTAACTCATGGGGTACTCTGTTGGGAGTACCTAGGATTTATTGAGATTCTCACAGTGTCAGTTCTGCTATTTTGATCTCTTCCATGCACAAAAATGTGTCAGGACGTAGGGGAGATTGATGTCATTAACAATTGCAACACCCCCTAGCAACTGACTGAAGCCATAAGGATCCTGGATACCAATGCAATGAGCCACATGCCATGGAATTTGCTCTTGCAAATTCCAGGACAGCCCTGCCACATGCACCAATCCACTGGTTTAAATATGGCCAGGAGTATGTTTTGCATTTTCTACAATACTTCTGTCAACACCATCTCTAATACTCTGTAATGTATTCCTAACCTCTCTGAGTCCCTGTGGGCTGTGTGACCAGGAAGAATCTTTTATTCTGGTCTCCATGTTTCACTTAAGCAGTTTCCTCAGGTAGTAGAGATTTCTAGCTTCATTGTTCACATTAATGTAAATTGTCTTTTCTTTTCAGACACAAATATCAACTCCTTCCAAATGCTCTGATCATGGCCAGCTCATTGATTGGCAATAATTGTGAGTGGATTTTAAATCTCTGAGCTGAGGTGCAGTCTTCAACACACAGGGAGGGTTTTTCTTCTTCCCATGGTGATAAGGATAATGGTTGAATTTTTCCCCCCTTTTTTTCATGCTCTCATGGGATAGACATGAATCATACCCAGGCAGTTTAATCATACCTGTCATAATGGAGGCCATAATTTTTTGGATTCTGTTTTATTAACAGTATTTAAAGATCTACAGCAACCTAGATTGCTCAGTTGGCCAAACAGCTTGACATTTCTTTAAAAAAAAAGAAAGAAAGAAAGGAGGGAAGGTGGGAAGAAAGAAAAGGCTAATTAAGACTGTGGCAAAAGCTGTTTGAGGCATCGGATGAAGCTGTGCTAGGAAGGGAGGAGTTGAGGATTCCAGAGGAAAGTGGCAGAAGGGACATTGTCCCTGGAAGTCAGCCACTGGCTAGGGTCCTGACACCCTTAGGTAGGTCCCAAGGGTGACACTGAGTTCAGATTTGTTTCTCCTGCTTTGATTTCCCCCTCAGCCCACATAGACCTCAGGATTATAGGACCTTCATGATTGATGTCTTGGGTGGGTCTTGACTCTGAGGGGCTCCTTGGACCTGCCCTTTCTCTGGGCAGTCAGAGGTTAGGTGACATTGCTGGTGTGCCCCCTCCCCACTGGATTTGCCATCCTTCTCTGGTCTTTCAGGGGAAGATATGATTTTTTCCCCAAGATTAAGACCTTGGCAGTACAGAGATATCTTTTTCAACTGTCAGGGTTTCAGTAGCATTTACTAAGCCTCCGGCTATGGTGGCAACCACGTGGCACCATGGTCTGGAACACACAGCATTTGGTGACAGCCTACCATTCTCAAGGTGGGGAGGGGTTGGGATGAGTTGTTAATATATTCAGACCATTATTTGGTCTGTGGGAAAGATCACCTGCCAGGACCCATTTCTTAGGTGGAGGGAGGGAGCCCCATGGCACCTAGCAGGCTGGCTTAGCAGGTGTTTCCTTGTCCTGCAGACTTAGAGTCTGCCTTTAATCACCCTGTTTTAGTCAGCTTTTTCAATGCTGTGACTAAAAGACCTGACCAGAACAATTTTAAAGGAGGAAAAGTTTATTTGGGTGCTCACAGTTTCAGAGGTCTCAATCCACAGACAGCAGGCACCATTCCTCAGGGCTCCAGATGAGGCAGGACATCATGACGGAAGAGTGTGGCAGAGGGAAGGGGATCACATGATAATCAGCAAGCAGAGAGAGAGAGAGAGAGAGAGAGAGGGAGAGAGAGAGAGAGAGAGAGAGAGAGAAACTCCTCCAGATCCAAAATATATACCCCAAAGCCATGCCCCCAATCTCCACCTCCTCTAGACATACACTACCACTTTAGTTACCACTCAGTTAATCCCATCAGGTGATTAATTCACTGATTAAGGCTCTTGTAACCCAATCATTTCTTCTCTGAATCTTCTTGCATTGTCTCACTCATGAGCTTTTGGGGGACACCTCACATCCAAACTGTAATATCCTCTCAACTTCCCAACACACGAGTGGCCACTATGACATATGAATAAATCTAACATGCTGATGGCAGAGATGTCTTTGATTTTTTTTTTAAAGAGAGAGAGAGAGAGAGAGAGAGAATTTTTAATATTTATTTTTTAGTTTTCGGCAGACACAACATCTTTGTTTGTATGTGGTGCTGAGGATCGAACCCGGGCCGCACGCATGCCAGGTGAGCGCGCTACCACTTGAGCCACATCCCCAGCCCCTGTCTTTGATTTCTTTAAAAACAATTTTTTTTTTTGGCAGAAGCTTCTTTAATTTCCAAAGATTTTTTTTGTATTATTGATGTCAAAAGTATATGGAAAGGAATCTTAAAACACCTGTCAGCAATAGTGTGTGTGAGTGTGGGGGTGTCAGGGATGAGAACCTTGAATCTTGATAGTGAAGGAACCCCTCTCCCCCACCCAACAGCCTTTCAGAAACAGTGGGTGGGAAAAAAGTTTACAAATGATGTGATTTATGGCTTGTTTCCTACTAAAAGATCTGCAAAGACCCAGTATATTATGAACATTATGTTATCTCCCCAAACTAGACAATCTGTCTTAGGCTATTTAGGCTGCTGTAACAAAATATGAATTTCTGTTGGCTTATAAACAATAGGAATTTATTTTTTACAGCTCTGGAGGCCGGGAACTCCAAGATCAAATGCTGGCAGACTCAGAATCTGCTTAGAGCCTGTTTTCTGCTTCCCAGAGGGTGACTTCTCCCTAGGTCTCCACATGGTAGAAGGCACAGGGGTTCCTCTCTTGGGCTAGTTTTAACAGGGAACTAATCCTACTAATGAAAGCTCTGCCCTCATGACTTAACCCCTTCCCCCCCACAAAGGCCCCATCTCATAATACCATCATCTCAGGGGTTAGGATTTCAGCATATGAATTTTGGGGGAACATAAATATTTAGTCCATTGTACAACCCAGTGACAGAATCTGAGGAATGACTATAATTACAAGGCAGATGGAATTGGACTAGGGAAAATCTACTCAAGCTTTAGGTTTATTTCTAAAAAAGATTGCCTGAAAAGCAAAAGTCAAGAGATATTGGATATCTCCATTATCTGTCCTCTCACTAAGAGAAGTTAGGTACTATGTAACTTGAAAATGATCAGTTATATCTCTTAGGTCTCCATCTTTGTACATATAAATAAAGTATATTTATTTTTCCAGGTGCCTCTCTGGTAATCTATCTACATCTAGGCAGAGACTAAACATCTCAAAACTCATCTGAGCATGAAGTATTTCTGTGTGGAGAGGGCACAATAGCACTATGTTAGTTTGGGAGATGTCGTCCCCATGAATAAAGTTCCAGGTTAGGAGCAGAGACATGAAGACCTTGACTGCAGTGCATGCTGGGAGTCTCTCTGATATCCCATTGGTTCAAGTAATGGAACAAGGAATGAATAGAATAGAATAGACACCTCTGCAGTAAATCAAAGGGTCATTAGATGAAAATCTACAGAAAACTGAGAAGTAGCCTGAGAGATGTGTATTTTACTATCCATTGACATACACTGATTCTAGATAGATGCTTCATTCAGGGAAGAGTAAACGTTAACATGGAACCCATGCCTGGTTATTAGATTGACTGTCACCATAACACAGTGCTTGTGTTCAAGTAATCTTTATGTTACTTAATAATGGTCCCAAATGGAGATGTGGTGATGCTGGCAATAAAATACTTAAGTGAAAGCCATAAAATACTTAAGTGAAAAGGTTAAAGTTTATCATGGGCCTGTATGGATAGGAAAAAACATAATATATATAGTGTTTGGTACTAACTGTGGTTTCAGGCATTTATTGGGCGTTTTGGACCATACCCCCCATAGATAAGGGAGGACTACTATATAAGTCAACACCAACCAAATAAACACAGGACTTTTAAAAAGGACTCCAAATAAGTAAGACATGTAACTAGATTAGCATTCAGAACGACATTGATTCTTATATTAGGTCAAAACTAGAATCTAGCCTTATGCTGCTGAGAAATAGTACAACTAAAAGCAAATTGAAGTGAATGTTTAAAAGTTGAAGTATGCAATGAGAATGGGGAAAAAAGGAGGGAGTAATGTAAATAGGATTAAATAGAATTTAAGGAACACCAATTAAATGAGATATTGTTGGGCTGGGGATGTGGCTCAAGCGGTAGTGCGCTCGCCTGGCATGCGCAGGGCGCTGGGTTGGATCCTCAGCACCACATAAAAATAAAATAAAGATGTTGTGTCCACCGAAAACTAAAAAAAAAAAAAAAAAAAAAATTAAAAAATTCTCTCTCTCTAAAAAAAATGAGATACTGTAAGGGACATTTTATGTTGATAAAAATAAGAATATTGTAAAAAATATATAACTGTCACTAACTTTTATAAACTAAATAATATTGCTTCAAAATATACTAAGCAATTCCTGTTGGAAATAGAGAATCCGAACAACCATCAATAATAAGGGTTATTTTGAAAGTTGTATCAAGACAATTATAGAATTAACAATTCTGTGATTAATTTGTGAATTGACAATTTCACAAATTAGGTTTGTCAAAATAAAATTTCTCAAAACTACAGATTACTAAAACAGAAAACCCCATCAGTTAGAGAATTATAAACCCCCTCCCCCAAAAGAGATTTTAAGTTCACGTAGAAATAAAAACAAGTATAGATGGAGTAAATAAGCATCATCCCAGCCTCATTATATCCTTAATTAGAATGTTCAATTTAGGAAATTATGACATTTTTTTCTCTCATGACATCTTATGTGAAAAGAAAGGGTGTTCTGAGGTTTCTGGATATCTGCTAACTTTATGAGCATGCAAACTTGCTCCTTCCCCAATTAATGAAAAGAAATTACCTCTTTCAGTGTGAAAACAAACTAAAATAAAAAGTAATCCCCCAAACAAAAGCAAATCACCAAAACATCTACTTAACCAACCCTCTAAACAAACACCAGAACCCAAAAAAGACACTACCACTAGCACCAGCTCCTTCTCCAGGATTCTTATGACCTGGCTCTGGGCAGGGGGCACAGATGTTCTGGAATACACAACCTCTTTACGGTTTCAGTGTGCCACGGTCCCGCCACTCCTTGAATGTTTTACTCATATACATGACCTGCCTGGGTTTTTGCATCTGAGTTTGCATTCCTGGATAAAGGCTGAGTTTAATAAATCCCACTAAGCCCCACATTTTCAATTCTGCAAACATGATAAATATTCATATATTTCAGAGTTACTATAAATGGCATATTTTTTGCACAGTTTAAATTTTTAGAGGTGTTCCACATCTGGGATGATGGACAAAATGGGTTAAGCACTTAGAAAGATTTTTATTATCTCTTTTTGAGTTAAAAGTTCTTACACAGGAGTTTGCACTCACTGGGTGGGCTGGGGGCAGGGCAGGGCACTCTCTCTCTCTGTGTAAAGTAAGTTCAGATGAAGACCCTATTGGAATGGCTAAAGTAGGGCTCTGACAACACTCTCATGAAGGATCATTGTTCTATCTTGATTGAGAAGGAATTCACCATTTCTCCCCCAAACAAAATAAAGAGATGGAAAGAAGATTAAGCAATGATTGGTAGCAGTTGTAGACTTACTAGAATGGCTTAAATACGATTTCCTACAGGCATGGTATTCTGAGATTTCTAAATGTATTTTCTACATATATTTAGTCCTTAGGTATATTTGCATTCATTAATTCATACTTGTCTCATTCTAAAAAGGATTTGAGGCAGATAGGAGGCTGTGGCATACCAATGCAGGGGAGCAGTTCTCCCTGGGGACAAGCAAAGGAGTTTAAGATCAATAATAAAACTGACTAAAAGTCAGTCTGCTTTTTATTATCACTAGCCTTGGAAATTCTAAAGAATGTCAGTGACAAAATATTCCTTTCTGCTAAGATAGACCACTCCACCATTTATTTTAAATACAAATAGTATTTGTGTATTTAAAATAGGTGTTTGGATTTATTTAAAGTCATGCTTCAAAATTGTGTATCATTTCATATAAATTGGAATATATTTAGTGGCAAGCCTTCATTTGTAATAAAAATTTATTTTCAGTGAAAAATATATGATATGCCTAAAAAATAATGAGTTGGATTTCTATGGGGCTCAGCCAGTGACTTGCTTAGATAAATGGCATGGGTAAGCTGCCTTTCTCTTCAGACCATTGATCAGCCATCACCTTTATTAGCCTAGTCTCAGTTACTCAGTTTAAGGTGGAGGATTTAGGAAAAAAATAAAAATTTTGGCATGTGCTAGTGTTGCAAGCCCACATTTCAAAAATGGCAGTAAATATGACCCTTATTTGTTTTATGGAAAAACTGTCATTTATATCTAGTGATTAGCAGAACTGACATTGGGCCACATTTAGTCTCTTTGTAACTATTTGTTGGATGGATCTTTTCCTAAAATGGTGCAGACCTATGACTTATGTCTGGGTGCATTAGTCCACTTTAAATTAGACTTCCAGCCAATTCCACGTATCTTCTTACTGGTTCTTCTTCATCAGATTGGGATGTTTATCTTTCTCTTTGATACAGTATTTCTTCACTGTCTCCTTTGTGCTCTCTCCTTTCAAGACAGGAAGAAGTCTGAAAACTGAAAACTTGTTCACCCAGTGGTGTCTTACTTTCTTTGAAGCTTACAAAGCAAGCTCCTCGAAGGCAGGTTAACACAGCCCCTTTTATGGAAGTAGAGTTGGCCCTTGAACAACATGGTTTGGACCAATGCTATTTGCAGTCAAGAGCAATATGAACAAACAAAGATGCAGTATTAAATCATAACTGCATCCAACAGAGAACATGTGGAACGTAGCCTTTGAATCACCTCTTTAAAAGCCCCCTGTTCCTGCTGATGGGCAGAATCACAGCATCTGGGACAGGAATCCCCTGTGTTTCCCTTTTTCTAGCAAAGCAATAAACCTAATTTTTCCTTTTACTAAAAAAAAATTATAACTGCATAAAAGTAACTATCATGATACTGTACTAATAATTTTGTCACAATCTCAAGTGTTGCAAGTATCTGCTTAAAATACTGAGTGATGCTAATCATTTCCAAATAAGTATTTCTTTCTAGCAAATTGCATTTCCGGTAAAGTGATCTCTCATGGTTCTTGCTTATTTCTCATGTATATGATATATGTATAATATACAAAATATGTGTTAATTGACTTTATGTTAGGTAAGACTTCCAATCAACAGCAGGCTATTAATTTTGGGGGAATCAAAAATTCTACATGGATTTTTCAAACTGCAGGGGTCAGTGTTCCTACCCACTTTATTGCTCCAGGGTCAATGAATTAGTAAACTGTCTATGGGCTTTCTTCAGATGTTAAGCTCTTGACTGTTCATTAGGAAAATTAAGATAAACAAAATGCATTTTTACAAAATGCAGCATATTCTGCATATTAGCCTCATTTTGAGTTATTTGCCTCAGTGATATCTTCTCAAGAAAAGTTTCAGTTCATTACTCAGTTTTAGAAACAAAATGACCCCCTCTGTCTAGGTGGGGGTGCCTCTTTACTCCTTTTGGCACTGGTACGTGTAACTAAGATGGGGCAGTGGGAAGGGGTTCTTGCCATAAGGACCAGAGTGAGAGTTTTAGGATTGGGTTGATGTGCCTCCCCAGTAGCTGGAAAAGCTGGAGAGAGAGAGGTCTATTTCTTATTATCAATTCAATAGCCTTTTCTGTGTTGGTCTGTAACCAGTAACTCATGATGAAATGGACCCAGGATAAATCAGAAACCAAGTTGGAACACTCAAGGGTCTTTTGTGTGGTACAATTCAAGAGAGTGTTGCAAGCAGGAGTGACATTGTTTGTTGTTGCCCAGACTCAGACCATATGGACGAGGGTGGCTCAGACTCAATCCAGCACCAAAGAAAGGCAGGGAGTGGGTGACTGCCCAGGCTTATCCCTGCCAATGTTGCCTGCAGGGTTTATCATGCTTGCCTTAGGTAAGGGATTTGACACCTGAGCGCAGTTGAAAATGTGTAACCTGTACAAATTGTTCAAATAGGCTTTGAAATCTTCAAACAGAAGTGCTGTGAGAACAACCCACCAAGAAAGGAGATAGACAATGCCACAATTTTCTATTTACAGACTGTTTCCTTCCTTATCTTTTGAGAGGAAAAGAAGGCTTAGAAAGCAGTCATTTTCTACCTGGCAGAAGATTAACTTTGACAAGTTGTAGAAGGACCAGAAAGGACTGTCAAGGGGTATAGAAATTGCCAATTGTCTGAAGGACAAAGAGTCTAAAGGCTTTTGAACATTGCCTTAGGGGATAATTATGAATATGATTTGTTAAAGCCAATATATTCTTGCAGATATAATCAAATCTACAACAGATTTTCTTTGGTTATTTCTTTTTCTTAACGCTAATGTCCAAAGCCCTTGAAAAATTGGCTCTTCAGTGTTAGTTAGCACACAGCCAAATATTCAAGCAAATGGTACAGTAGGGGTTATGTGAAAACTATTTAACAACTGGCAGTTCAAGCACCAACCAGTCAGATAAAGTCCCAGTGAACCAATACAGATGCACACAACTGGCACAGCTGTATGGGTACATGCTGGCCGGGCATCAGTCCTGAAGATAACAAGACCTGGGCTGACCTTGGAAACTTTAGAATGTCTTTACCAATTACTCCATCCCACCAGAAACATGAATGTCTTCTCTCTCTCTCTCTCTCTGTATCTCAAAGGAAAGAAGGAAGATCTATGAGAACCAGATTAAGGGTCATTCATATTTTGTTATGGGCCAAGATGCACAGTGCCAATGCTGATTGCAGCACTGACACTGCCAGCTGATCGTCTGAGAAAGTAGCAGTGAGCAAACCACAGTGTGTTACTCTATACCAGACTTGGTAATGATGGCCATAGAAATCAGAGAATCCCCACTGTGTGTCACTGATACATGGAGTGTCACAGATGGGCACATGTGTGTTGTAAGACAGTACCTTTAAGGTGGTTGGGCATGGCCTGCAGAGGTGGAGCTCCTGAGAAGCCTCAAATAGGGCTCCTTGGAGGACCTCTGCATGTAGCAGGGTCTCATGGCTATCCGGTTGTCCCTTTGGGTGGCAAGTACAATAAGCAACATCAGTACTCGTGGCTCTAGATTGATGTGAGGTCAGGATGCTTCACTATCTATGGACCTGCTGTGGCAGCCACCTGCAGAGTACATTACTGCTGCCTGTTGTGAACAAGGGGCCCTTGGAGCTGGTGGAGAATGTGGTTTTAGTATCTAAGCAGTTGATGGTTGAAGGTAGAACAGGAGCTAAGGTTGTATATGGTCCGTCATGGGCCTAGTTCCAGATCCTGTCCAAATAGTCTTAACACACTCATACATGAACACACACACACATATATCTTATACATATTACATATGTGCCTTTTTTCTATTGCTGCTATAACAAGCTACCACAAATTTAGTGTCTGAAAAGAACACTGACTTATTATCTTATAGTTCTAGAGGTCAGTACTCTGAAATGGGTTTCATGGACCAAAATGTAGGTTTAGGTCCTGGGTTCATCCCTTCTGGAGGCTCTAGGGAAGAATCTATTCTCATTCCTTTTTTAGCTTCTAGAGAATATTTGCATTTGTTAGCTCATGACCCGTTTTCCCCATAGCAGAGCCAACAGCATAGCATCTTCAAATTTCTCACTTACTCTGCGCTATTTCTGTTCTCACACCTTCTTCTCTGACTCTTACTCTCCTGCCTACTACTTTCCCTTAAAGAACCCTTGTGATTATGTTGGGTTCACACCATTGATCAAGATCATCTCCCCATTTCAAGATCCTTAATTTAATTACATTGTAGGATCCCTTTTGCCACATGAAGAAACATACTCACGGGCTTCAGGGACTGTAGACATGTTTGGTGGGCCATTTTCATCCTAGCACATGTATGACGGCTACCTCTGTCTATTTTGCAGCTGACTGGCTCTGAAGGAGGACACCCATACCCTCCAAGACAGTACATTATCTTTTCTGTGAAATCTGTTTCCATTATTAAAGACATTTTGATAGTATATTGGTCAATTAAAAGAAAGGAAGAGTGGTTTGATGGTATCAAAACTTAATTTTAACTGTTGTGAATTTTCAAAGGCTTTAAAAATGGTTTTAAAATTTGTTATCTAATTATATAAGCAAAACTCTCATTGATGTGACTCTCACAGGTTTTGATGAGCCATGATCAAAAACTCTTGATGAGGAATTACATGTAGACATTTCAATGTTGAAATCTGGTAGAACATAGTTATGTTTGTTATCATGGAAGCAAGCTCAAGAGTCTCATAAAAATGTTTTACTCAAACTTGATATTTAATATCTTCCCTAATATTTTCAATTTTAATTTTTCCGTTTTTTAATTGATACATTATATTTGTACATAATGGTGGGATTTGTTGTTACATATTTGTGCATGTGCACAATGTAAATATACTTTGGACAAGCTCATTCCCCAGTATTAATTTTTATTTTTTTAAATCATGATTTTATATAAAACAGCAATAACAAAAAAGCCATGAGTTTTTTTTATACTATGTTCCAAAGAGATATACCCACATCCCTTACATATTACTTCAGTGTTTTGTACAAATATTATCATTTTCTGTGTGGGTAATGTGAAAAAAGTTAGAGAAAATATATGTGAGTGATACCACCCTTCATGACTATGTGGGACCAACTCAAAGCAGTTTCAAAGAAAAACTTCAAAATTGTAGGCATATTTAAAACATGTAATATTTCTCAAGAAATCTTTTAGAAAAGGTTGCAGTGGACACATTTAGTTTTATTTGGAAAGCCATCAGCAATGACCTTGGAAGCCCATAGCCTATAATTGTACCTGCCCCATTCAGTGGCTTACAGGGCAGGGAAGGGGGCACAGGGAAAGGCAGTCTTGGTCAGATAAGAATGAAGATTGGGCCTGGAAGGCTTCCTTACATCTGTGCTTTGGACTTGGTTTCAGTGTGCTTTCCTTCTGACAGAGCTTTAAGGCAGCAAATGGTATCTGTTATGGGTTGGGGAAGGGTCTCCCATAAGCTCCTGTGTTAAAAGCCTGATCCTGAGGTGGCGCTATTGGGAGGTGGTGGAATATTTAGGAGTGTACACTGGTGGTTCTTAGGTTAGTGTGAACATACTATCAAAGGGAATTGTGGGACCCTGGCCCCTTTCTATCTTCCAGTCTGGGCTTACAGCCTTATTTGGGGATATCTTTTCTTGTTGCAAAACCCCAGTGTATGCTTGTTTGTTCTGCTTAAGCATGAGCATCACATGGCACTGGGCAACCCCACTGCTATGTCTGTCTTTCACAGGGAGCAACCTGGCTCATTCTAGTGTGCAGGGGTGTGTGTAGCCAATTGCCACGTGCTGGCTGCCTGGGGAGACCCGCTGGCCATGGAGGACAGATGCATACTACTGACACTGCTCTTGCTTATTTCTTCTGCAGGTAAGTAAAGCATGGCTTCATTTAGTGTTTGTGATTTTCTGGTGACTCCAGTATCACACTGTGATGGGCACAAGTGTTCAGACTTCTCTTTCTGGTGGTTGGCATAATGATGATCTTTGCAATCCTCCGTGTAGTGGGAGTCCTCTCTTGGGGTGGGTAACTGCTGCATGGCATTCTGCTCCTCTGGGATTGACAACTGGTGCATGGTGTCCTGCTTGACTAGAACAGTAAGAACCTTTTGGTTGCCCAGGGAACCGTGGTAGATAGAGGCTGAGACTAGCTTCTGCAGCATGGTCTGGGCATAGGTGGTAGGGAAGGAAGGTAGGGTTACTGGGATAATTTCTGGCCCTGTTCTGTTCTAGGCATCTGTCCTCAAGTTGGCCTCTTTCCAAGACTGCCTCTTTTCTCCAGCCCTGTTATCTTCTGCCTCGCGGAGCTGCAGGCTGAGGCTCTGCACAAAGCTTTTAGCCCCATTCTGTCATGTAGAGGTGATGATATCGCACTATCCAATGGCTTTTCCATGCTCGAAGCTGATGCAGGTGTGTTCTTCTTTCACTGTCTGATCTTGCTGCCTACCACCTCCCACACCTAGGTCCATGGTTCTGATCCCTCCATTTATGATGTGTGGTAACTGTAGCTCTTTCATTACCCTCTGAAATCTAGAAGGGCGGAGTCCCCAAGCAGGAGGACATTTCAATACTTTGTTTATAGCAAGTGTTCAACAAATACTTGTCGAAAGAATGAATAGATAAATGAGTGAACCAGTGAATATTACAAAACAGATTAGATTGCATGTTCAGTCCTTTAAAGAAAATTAACAGAAATAAATTTACCAAGGGAAAATCTTTAGGTCCTATTTTTCTCATTTGCCTTTTTTACCTTGCATTTTTTGAACTTAGTTATTTTAATTGAAAAAGTAGTTTATGCTCATTGTATCAATTATTTAAGTTTCAGAAAAGCATAAAGAATAAAACAAAGATTGCTTATTATCTCTCACCTCAGAGATAATTACTCATAGCATTAGTGTATATTTTTTGAGACCTTTGCTTAGACACACAAGTGTGAGTGTATACACACACACAGACACACACACACGTGACCCTCTGCATCCATGAGTTCCACACAAAAGGATTCAACTAGACTTTAATTAAAAATACTTAGATTCAAGAGTGTAGCTTGCTAGTAGACCATTTTCTTAGAATGTGTGATGACCTGGGTTTGACCCCCAGTGCAGCAAAACAAAAACAAACCAAAACAAAATCAGAAAAAGAAATTGCATCTGTAGTGGACATGTACAGACCTGGTTTTGTTATCATTATTCCCTAAACAATGCAATAACTACATTTACATGGCATTTATACTATATTAGGTATTATAAGTAATCTAGAGATGATTTGAAGTATACTGGAGATGATTTGAAGTATACTGGAGTTATATGCAAATACTGTACCATTTTACATGAAGAACTTGAGTTTCCAGAGATTTTGATATCCTTGAAAGGTACTGGAACCAATGCCCCAAGGGTACTGAGGGACTCTGTGTGTGTGTGTGTGTGTGTGTGTGTGTGTGTGTAAGATGTAACCCTTAGCAGCACCAACATATCAGTGTACTAAAATGACATGTTGCCAGGTGAGGTGGCCCATGCCTGTAATCCCAAAGACAGGAGGATTTTGAGTTCAAAGCCAGCCTCAGCAAAAGCAAGGCACTAAGCAACTCAGTGAGACCCTGTCTCTAAATAAGATACAAAATAGGGCTGGGGATGTGGCCCCTGAGTTCCATCCTGGTACCCCCCCCCCACAAAAAATGATATGTTAATATAGATAAACCATAATTCTGCTTACATTTTAAAGAGTTTATATAAACACATATGTGCATGTATTTATACATATGTATATATTATTTTTTAGAAGAATCTGATATTTCAAGACCTCACTACCCTGGACCTTGCTGGGCTGGCCTGAGGTATGGGAGTCAGACAACTGGTCCTATCTTAGTCTCTTGCTTCCTGGGCTCCTGAATGAGGTAGTCCAACTTATAGAAGGCCAGTTTCTACTTTGCACTTATTTTTTTTCCTCATAAGGTCACTGTGAAGGTTAAAGGAGATAAAATGCACAAAGCATCTGTAATAGCTCCTGCTGCTAATAGTGATTACTCAATAAATGGTAATTCTCCTTTAAACTCTTGGTTACAAACATGCTTCATGCTTCTAAGTTATGCTTTCTGATTTTTTAAGTGAAAATTTTCTGTTTTAATAATAGATGAAATGAAAGTACCATTATTTTGACAGTTGCGTCAGAATATCCCAACACTGAGTACTCACCGTTTGCAAAATTTGCCTGATGCCACCCAAGGCTGGCTGTCAGAGAGCCAGTGGTGATCAGGCTCGCCACACCTGATCTCTTGATTCCCTCCCGTGGCAGGCACACCATTTCCCAATGTGAAGGGCAGCAAACAATAATTGCTAACAGGCACAGGCTGCCGCCTGCCCCCCAACCCCTTTCAGCTTTTCTCATTATATCAGAGTTCAGAGTGCGGTCGGGGCAAGGAAACCCAGCAGAGAAAGGACCAAGGGCACAGGCTGCCGAGAGCCGACAGTGTGTGATTATGCCAGTCATCCTACAGGTCTCCAGACTGAAGTCCTCATCACCCACGACAAGTATTTATGAAGCTCCCTATGTGTTTGGTTGCTAGGTATAACAAATGAGGTGGCAGAGGGTTTTAGGCTAAAAGGCCTGAAATCCATTTAATGCCTGGATGGACATCAGAATTAGGTGACAGATGAATCATGTGGAAGTCAAGGCAAGAAAAGTCTTCTGAAGTGAGTCCAGGCCTCAAGATGATGGTCGCTGGATCGTGCCTCATGTTTTATGTTCCCCATGATCTGTGGGATCTCATAGGTATCTCCTTGGTAAGTGCTTTCTAATTTCTTGTATTTAGTATTTCAGAATCATATAAACCATTCTCTGCTTTGGAAAGGTGCAGCATGAGTTATCGCGGTCAGTGGTGGATGAAGATGCCCACATTTGCAGGTATGGAAGGGATTGACAGCATTAGAAATAGCAGGTGTGTGAGCAGCTCTTTGGAGGAGCATGGTGGCTGCTCAGTGTCCCCTATGGATGAAGCAGCAGTTGGTCCTCAGGCTTGGGTGCCTCGGTATTGTCTGAGGGCCTCCATGCCTGGGGGGAAGGCAACATACTGCATATTTCAGTTTGGGCATAAGTTAACAGCAAGAAGCTCTGGGTGTTGGCCTGATTTTGCCAAAGAACTGGAGTCTATTTATCAGTTTTTCTAGCCCCTGGCCTCCTGGGAGGCAGCTGCAGTAGGGTGATGGGGGATGACAACGACAGTGCTGCCTTCTGTAAATGTTCTCATTTGCTAAGTGTCTGGTTTGGACGGTCCAGTTCGAACTCAACGACCTTCCTCTCCTGGTTCATGGCTACTTCCTCCCTTGGCTGTTTTCTGACTATTCTTTCAAGAAACATGTATGTGGGGCTGGGCACTATGTCAAACCTGTGGGCAAGGCTGGCCCTGCTGCCTGTCCCATGTGGCTCTAGGTTGTAGCAGAGGCACATACATGGTTATAGCTCAGGACCGGGTAGGTGGACTGAGGAAGGTCCCTGGCGAGGTCCGGAAAGGAGGGAGCAAGCATGGCATGGTCCTTCTATTCTCTCATCAGAGGGTCTCCAAAAACCAGGCAGGGTGTGGTGGATGGCAGCGAAAAGAGGCCAGCAGCGGGCAGGAGCCTGGAGGCTCATTTCTTTTCTTTTTTCCTTTTCACTTTGACTTCTCTCAGTTATTTGGACTTCTGCTGGCATGGGACTGTGGAGACTCAAAAGGAACAAATAAATGCCCCCAACCAACCACTCTCAGAAACCCACATCAGGTGGAGAACGGCTGAGGTTTGCTGCCTCCTCCAGCAGAGCTTTCTCCAGTGCTCACACACATCACAATCACCTGGGAGCTTGTTTAGAAAGATTGAGAGGGTGTGTGTGTGGGGGGCACCTCTGCAACTCCTGGTAATTACATCTGGGATTAGACCCAGAGGAATTTGCATTCTCAGCAAGTTCCCAGGGGCTCCTGCTACTGCTGACGGGTGGACCCCACCTTAAGATATTCCTACTGCACCTGTGGTCCCAGGACCAGCAGTATGTGTTATAAATGCAGTCTGGGCTTTCTCCCAGACTCTTAAAACAGACCCTACCTCATAACAAGCTTCCAGTGGGGCTTACAGGCACCTAGCAATCAGCAAACTCTGCTCTAGGTGTCCAGAGCCTTTAGCCCCAGCAGCCTGAGATGTTTCCCCACACAAAGTCTTCCATGGCTCACACTCAAGGCCTGGACTTGTGGTGCTGAGGCAGAGCAGTGCCCTCTCAGTGGTTAGGACCTGGAGTTATGGGGAGGTGGAAAGAGATCCTGACCTTGATAAGAGACACCTACAGCCTCCCAGTGCCACACAGCAGGGAAACTCTCTCTCTTTGGGTACATTCACAGAGCTGGTGGGGAGCTTCTCAACAGTGCTGCCCAACTACATCCTCTTGACCACACAGAGAGGCAGAAGGCTGGACCCTATGCTAGATGGAGCTCCATCCATTTACCTGTACATGACATAATTTTATTCTGTTTTAATGCTGAATAACATTCCCTTGTGTATATACACCACATTTTCTTTATCCATTCATCTACTGAAGGGCATCTAGGTTGGTTCCACAGTTTATTATTGTGAATTTGCTGCTGTAAACATTGATGTGGCTATGTCCCTATAGTATGCTGTTTTTAAGTCCTTTGGGTATAGACCCAGGAGTGGGATAGCGGGTCAAATGGTGGTTCCATTCCCAGTTTTTTTTTTAAATAGTTTTTAGTTATAGTTGGATACAATACCTTTATTTTATTTATTTATTTTTATATGGTGCTGAGGATCGAACCCAGTGCCTCACATGTGTTAGGCAAGCGCTCTACCGCTGAGCCACAACCCCAGCCCCACCATTCCCAGTTTTCCAAGGATTCTCCATACTGCTTTCCATATTGGCTGCACCAATTTGCAGTCCCACCAGCAATGTATGAGTGTGCCTTTTCCCCCACATTCTTGCCAACACTTAATGTTATTTGTATTCTTGATAGCTGCCATTCTGACTGGAGTGAGATGAAATCTTTTGAGTAGCTTTGATTTGCATTTCTCTAATTGCTAGAGATGTTGAACTTTTTTTTATATATTTGTTTATTGATTGTATATCATCTTCTGAGAAGTGTCTGTTCAGTTCCTTGGCCCACTTATTGATTGGGTTATTTATTATTTATTTTAATATTTATTTTTTAGTTGTAGTTGGATACAGTACCTTTATTTTATTTATTTATTTTTATGTGGTGCCGAGGATCGAACCCAGGGCCTCACACGTGTGAGGTGAGTGTTCTGCCACTGAGCCAAACCCCAGCCCCGGGTTATTTATTTATTTATTTATTTTGGTGTTTAGATTTTTGAGTTCTTAATATACCCTGGGGATTAGTGCTCTATCTGATGTGCATGTGGTAAAAATTTGCTCCCAAAATATAGGCTCTCTATTCACCTCACAGATTGTTTCTTTTGCTGAGAAGAAGCTTTTTAGTTTGAATCCATCCCATTCATTGATTCTTGATTTTAATTCTTGCAACTCAGGAGTCTTCTAAGGAAGTTGGGGCCTAATCTGATATGGTACAGGTTAGGGCCTACTTTTTCTTCTATTAGATGCAGGGTCTCTGGTTAAATTCCTAGGTCCTTGATCCTTCGAGTTAAGTTTTGTGCATGGTGAGAGATAGGGGTTTAATTTCATTTTGTTGCATATAGATTTCCAGTTTTCCCAGCACCATTTGTTGAAGAGGCCATCTTTTCTCCAATGTATGTTTTTGACACCTTTGTCTGATATAAGATAACTGTTAATTATGTGGGTTAGTCTCCGTGTCCTCTATACTGTACCATTGATCTATCAGTCTATTTTGGTGCCAATACCATTGCTGTTTTTGTTACTTTTGCTCTGTAGTATAGTTTAAGGTCTGGTCTAGTGATGCCACGTGCTTCACTCTTCCTGCTAAGGATTGTTTTAACTATTCTGGGTCTCTTGTTTTTCCAGATGAATTTCATGACTGCTTTTTCTATTTCTATGAAAATGTCATTGGGATTTTGATCAGAATTGCATTACATCTATATAGTGCTTTTGGTGCCATGGTAATTTTCATAATATTAATTCAGCTATCTCAGCAATGGAAAAGTAGCTAATATATGTCTTTTATTTGAGGCCCAGTTCTTGGTCCTTAATTGCTAAAAACTTTCCCCTTTTTTCTGTCAGCCTCTTCTCCCGAATTCCTTGTCACTTGTTTAGACATTTTACGGTTTATTCAACAATCATCTTGAGGATTATATTTGGTGGGTTCATCAGAGAAATACTTGCCAGGGAGTTTGGTGTTTTGTTCTCTTTTGACTTTTATCTGGTTGGAAGTGGCCCATCCACATTATGGAGGACAATCTGCTTTACTCATTCTACTGATTTAAATGTTAATTTTGTCCCCCAAACACCCTCACAGAAATATCCAGAATGATGCTGATCAAATATCTGGGCACAGTGGCTCAGCCAAACCGTATAAATCAACCATCACATGTATGTTGATGGTGTCTTGAAATTAAATTAGAGGCTTTTTGAGAGCAGGAACCTTGTTCTGATCTTTTCTTGATCTAGTCCTGGCAGCCCTAGAACTTTGCCAGATCCTAAGTGGGGCATGGTGTGTGTTGGTGGAGAGGCAGCTGGATGGAAGGAACTTTCCAGTCACCTCATTCAGATCCATCATGGGGAGAAGGGATGGGTGTGATGGCAGGTGGCTATCATATTACTGAGTGATAATTTAAATTAAAGTGTTCCTGCTTGAAGAAGTTCATTATATTAGTTAATTTTGTATTAAATGAGAAATGTAAAGATTTTTAAGAGATAATAGTGTTTCTAAATGAATCAGTATTAACCATATGATTTTAGTCTACCCTTATTCACCCTACTTACTTCTATTCTTTGATTTCTTCTTCACTTTGGAAGGAATGTGTAATGGTTAATTTGAATTGTCAACTTGATTGGATTAAGAGATGCTGATGATTACGAGGCTTATGGGTGTGCCAGTGAGGGTGTGTCTAGGAATAATTGGCATGTGGGATAGCCAAATGGAGACCCTCCCTAAGCATGGGCAGCACTGTCTAATAGGATGATGGCTTGAATGGAATAAAAGTTGGAAGAACAAGGAAGCAGCAGCAGATGCAAGCTTGATTCTTCTTGAAAAGTTTCTTGATTGTTGTGATCGTCTGAGGATATCCAACTCTTGCTTCATCACTCTTCCAAAGCAGACTCTGCCAGGATTCTCTAGAAGCCTTCAGTCTTGGACTAGGGTAGCACCTATGATCCTTCTTGTTCTGGGGTTTCGGCTTCTTGTACTGTGCAGCTACTGATTCTTCCAGTTCTCCAGCCTGCAGATGGCTATTGTGGACTATCCATCTTCTGGTTATATAAGCCAACCTAATAAGTCCCCTTTTTATAATTATACTCGCTGTTGATACTGTTCCTCTAGAGAACCCTGACTAATACAGAATGGAAAATGACAAAGAACTAAAATATACATGCAGATTCCAAGTTTTCCAGCCAGACAGATATTTTAATGATTACTTTGTGGGTTTTTAGAAAGTGACCTCTGAGGTCCAGTTAATGTAGAGCTCTGGGAGTCTGTGCCCCACATGCCTATGTGAATGGTCTTTGTCCATGACCAAGTTCTGCCTCCTTCAAGGTTTCCAACCTGAGACTTATTTCTGCTTCCTGAGTGTTGGGATTCACACACTGTGAGATAGAGACCCCATGGTTTAGCTGGAGAGATAAGCAAAGGCCGAGGGGGACTTGTAATGCAGTGGGCAGTGACCATGGTCAAGAAGATGTTGGATCACGAGAATAGACGCAGTCAGTTTGATAAGTTCAGCTACTGGGAGTGACCACTGGTGGCAAACACTGTTCAATCACACATTGCAGAGACACAAAGATTCTTTGAGATGTAAAGTCTAGCTGGAAGGAACGTTAAGAGAGTCAGGAAGCCAGCGGTTGAGGCCTCAGTCTGCCATACTTACCTGTGATTGTAGGTGGACCTCTTGACCCTCTGAATCTGTGCCCTCATGTCTGAATTGATGGTAAAAATCATGTTACCTCTCCTGGATTATTGGGGGAGCCATTGAATAAGCATCTATTTGTGAAAGCTTTGTGGTCACACTTTTATTGAGCTCTATTGTTTCTTTTACTAATGAGGAAGCTAAAATTCAGAAGTTAAGTAATTTTTCCAAAGGAGGAACTTAAGACTGCAAAGCTTTGTCTTCTCAGTACCTATTGTTGACCCCTTGACAATGAGACTCCCTAACAACGTATATATTTGTTTACATATATATAAATATGTTTATATATATATATATATATATATTCATATATATGTTTGTTTCTCAAAACACCTTACAAAGCTGATACTTGTATCAGTTTCCTCTTGCTGTATAACAGAGCCCCACAAATCACATGGCTTAAAACAATCCCTGTGTATTATCTTACAGTTCTCTATTTTGGAAATATGGGTATGGCCTGGTTGAGTTCTCTGCTCAGGGTCTTACAAGGTCAAAATCGAGGTGTTAACTGAACTGCATCTTCTTCTGGAGGCTGTGGGGAATAATCCATTTCCAAGCTCACTTGGGCCATTAGCTGAATTCAGTTCCTTGAAGTTATAGGGTGACAGTCTCCCTTTGTTGTCAGCTGTTATCTGGTCCTTGAGAGCTCCTATTTTCCTTGCCACTTGGACCCTATTGGTGGTTCACAGCACGATTGTGCTGCTTCTTGGAAGCTGGTAGGAGTGCATCACTCTGATAGCTTCCTTTGGGTAATGTCCCCTTCTTAGAGTTATCAGTACCATATAACCTAATCGTGGGAGTAACACTCATCATATTCACAGTCCTGGAGGTTATGCAGAGTGTGTACAGATCTTGGAGACATCTTAGAATTTTACCTACCTCAAATCAATTGTTAACATCTCCAGTTTATAAGTGAAGAAACAGACCAGAAAAGTTAAGCTCAAAGTCACACAACAGTAAGTGGGACAGTAAAGCTCTCTGCCTCCAGAACTCATGCTTTTAGCCGTTCTTTTAGATAGCATCTTGCCATTGCTAAGACTTTGCTCTAGAGACCCATGGGACTCTTGAGAAGACTGTTCTCCTGATGTGGGGGGGGGGCGGGGCGGGGATGAGTAGAGCCAAATAGAAACCCCTGTTTATGGCCATTCATCCATGACCACTGAGGTTGACTTAGTGGAAATACTGTGTCCATGAGTGTTTTTCCTGGGGATTTGATGCTTTAGACCAGTGATAACATTCTGGGGCCCTCAAGTAAGGCCATAAATCGAGGGAATTTCAGTAACCTGCTAGGCTATTGCAAGAGATGATCACATCAAGTGGCCTTTTCAATATTTCTAAAAAGCTGTCATACAGGTACTGGACTATTCTGCTTCCACCCAGGTAAACACGCCACCCCCGTGTATACAGTTCTCTCTCTCCCAATCCTTTAAAAGAGGCATTATGTGGGAGGTCAGCAGGTGTTCGGATGTGCCAGAAGCCCATCTGCAGACAGGTTGAGCCCATGATTCCTGCTGTGCCTCCTTGGGTGGCCACATGCCTGTGTCTCCTGCTTCATGGCCTCTGTGCTCTCCTTTCTGATGGAATGGGTCTGGGCATGGACACTGGGGCTGGGGGCTGGGGAGGCTGGCTTAGCAGGGCTTTGCTCAGACGTGGAGTAAACAGGCAAGATTCCATGCTTGCCTTCTGTGGTCTTTACTCACAGTTGGCCTCTGGGAGAGATTTAGGGGTTGAGTGGAAAATTCAGTTACCCATACTTTGGCTTTTCGTATCCACACCCAGAGGCAATCCTTCAATAGCATGGCTTAGGCTTTTATACAGAAATCAGCAAGAGAGGGCATTCTTTGGTTGGGACTGGCTGTTTACCAGGGACCTGGCATTAGTGGGATTCTTCCATGGAGGCAGGTTTGGGAAGCCTCAAGGCCCTGCTCTCAGAAGCATGATGTAGCTAGCTCTCGACATCTTCTAAACCACGTCTGGTGAATTCTGGGAGGCTTCTCCTCTGCTCCTTAGAAGGCGGTGTCAAGAAGATGAGGAGAAAAGACAGAAGCTCTGTGAGCTTAGTAACACTTACACTATTGCTGTAAGGATGGGCAATGGCAGCCAGAGGAAGGTTTGTTTGACTTGTTTACTGGGGAGGCTGAGAAGACCCAATCCTGCCCTTCTAGCTTCAAGGATGTAGACTATGGAGGCATCACAGGATGGAATAGAAGGATGGGGATGGTGTAACTGGGAAACAGTGCAAGGCAGGCCAAAGAAAATGGAAGGAGAACATTTCCTGCCAGGCCCTGCAAAGGGAGGAGTGGAAAGCCCCAGTGAGCGCTTCCTTGAGTCCCATGTGCATATGTGACTCTCATGGACTGGGGCTTTCTCCAGCCAGGGCTTGTCTTTATAATCTGACCCTTGCCTCCCTTATGCTTCACTGAGTCCCCCACTTAGATTTTACAGGCCCTTTGCACAAACACATGAAGTCATCTGGAACATCCGATGCCTCTGTGGCTCTCAAACACCTCACATGGCCCTTGTTATAGTTCGGTTGTGGTTTATCCCCCCAAAGATCATGTGTTGGACTCTTCTTCCCTGAGTGGGGTGATGTTAAGTGGTGTTGGAACCTTAAGAGGTGGGGCTGAGTGGGTGGTGGTTAGATAACTGGGGGCACTGTCCTTGGAATGGATTTATGTAGTTCTTGTGGGACCCTGGTTATTTCCTACTGAGAGTTGTTATAAAAGAACCAGCCTGACACCTGAATCTCTCTCTCTCTGGCTTCCTGTCTCACCCTGGATCTCTTCCACATGTGCTCCTACCAGGATGTAGTCCAACATGAAGCCCTCAGTAGAGCTGAGCTGAAGTTGGCACCATGATCTTAAATATTCAAAATTGTTAGCCAAATAAATCTTTTGTCTTTGTCAATTACCAAGCCTCAAATATTTCGTTATGGTAAAAGAAAATGGACTAAGACAATTCCAATGTCACTTGACTTTAGAAGTATGGGCAGGAAAGCTCCACACTTACCCTTCCTAGCTCTCTTCTCTTTCATGGGGGATTGAAATTTATAAACCACACTCCCTTCCTGTTATGTCTGCCAACACTCTCATAGGAAAGAGACTGAAGTCAGGAGCAGGTGGGGATCTACGGTGTCTGTTTTGGTGGCGTCTCTGGCAGCAGTCAGTGGGGACATGTGACTGTGGGGGCTGTGTCCTTCCATGTTATGATTGCATCAGCAGTACCAGCAGGCCCATGAGCTCCAATGGGCAGCATAGGTAGCTCAGCCACCAACAGAGCCGGGGTGCAGGTTCTGCCCACAGGTAGCAGCTACTTTCTTTTTCTTTTTTCATAGCTTTACTGAGGTAAAATGGAAGTACAATAAAATGCACGTATTTGAAGTATGCAATTTGATCAGTTTTGACATGTATGTAACCAATACAATCAACACAAAAAGCATTTCCATTATTTTTTTTTAAATTTGAAATCATGCAGACTGTGTTTCCTTTATGATTTATTACATTAGAAATCAATCACCGTAAGACATAGAGATCCCCACTCCCACATGTCAATGACTTCAAAATTAAACTGCACACATAAGTATCTCAGATGTCAAGGAAGAAAGCACAAGAAAAGGAAATAAAAAGTGCTTTGAACTAAGTGATAATGAAGGCTTAAAATATCAGGATCTCTGGGATGAAACAGTATTGAGATGAACATTTATAACTTAAAATACTTGTATCAGAAAGAATCTAGAATAACAAGCAAATTATTTTCAAATTATGTAGTCAGAAGGAAAAATACAAGAGTAGGAGCAGAAATATATGAAATAGAAGAAAAATAATACAGCTAAAATTTGATAAAAAAATAAAAAGCAAGAACACAAAAATTAATAATAATGGAAAGGGAGCTATCAAAATAACACTACAGATGCTAAAAACATATTAAGGTAATATTACAATTGCATGCCAACATATGTGATAGCTTACATAACATGGTCTATATTAGAGAAGGATCCGTGGGAGGAGCTACTTTCTGATCTTTGATCACAACCCCTTCTTCCTTGTACTCTTTCTCATAGGTCTAAATTCAGTCACATGTTGTTTAGGAACCAATCACTGGGAAGGTATAGAAATGGCACACACACCTCATCACTTGTATTCTTTCAGCTCTCCTCTCAATGCTATAGCCAATTCCCTGCTTTGATCCTGCCTCTTCATAACATCCCTAGAGGCTTCGTTTCCCTGTGCCAGTGCATCCCCCCACTACAGCTCTGTGGAGCCTTACTTTCATGGTTAAGAACCATTAACATTATTGTTTCAGGGCTGGGGTTTTAAAAGACAAATGATCAAGAAACCAGGGATGTTTCGATAAACTATAGTAATTGAAGCCAGGGAGGGAAGTGTGGGCCAGGTAACCGCAACAGGAATTTGTATCTGAACTCGGTTCTGACTGGCCTGTCCTCATAGTCATCAAGGTGCTATCGAGTAGATAAGCTTTGTCAAAATGTGACTGAATCTGTGAGTCGAGGTGTAAGGAACTTGAACTGACACTATTTGCTTTACCGATATTCCTTAATCCATGCTATGTCTTACAGACAAAGGGGGATGGTTGATGGGCAGATGGTTTACTTTAGAGAGTCAGAATCCGAGTAATTAAATGATACTTAAATTAAATGCACATTTAAATTAAAAACACATATATGTATATTATTTTGGATTATATGGTACAGATGAGATGATTTTGATTATGAGTAAATAACAGCATATAAACCTCAAAAGGAAAAAAAAACAAAAAGAGCACACTGGGTTCATGTGACTAGAAGACTAGGACGTCAGTGCTGGCTTAAACCAGGGGCTCCTGCTCCATTTTCCTTAGCTGCTCTTGGCCCTGCTGGTCTCTGGCTTCTGGGATTAGAGTTGGTTCTAGTCTGCATCTGACAATGTCCAGAACAAGAGAGTAAGGGTTGCTTCTGTGAGAATGAGAAGATCTTATAAAAACTTTTTCTCATGTCTCATAGGTCTAAATTCAGTCACTTGCTGTTCAGGAACCAATCACTTGGAAGGGATAGAAATGGCATTACCTTTAGAACATTCTAGAAGTGGGAATGAGGTCAGCTTTTCCATATGGACTTCATGAAAGTGGGTGCTTCCCTGAAGGAGATCAGGGTTCAGTTGGGGAGAAAGAAGAGGGAAAGGGATACTCGAGTGATTAGATTGTTGTGGACTGGCAGGGTGGATATCATAGGTCCCTCTACTGCTCTTGACTCTGAAGGACCCTTCATGTCACCTTCATGCAGGTGTAGCTGATTGCTTGCCAGTTTTACTCATTCAACAAACATGTATTGAACCATCACGCCTGTGCTCAATACGATGCTAAATGTTAGAGAGAAAAGCAGTAATAAAAATATTGTCCTGTCCCTTGAGGATTTTACAGTCCAGTGGAGGAAATGTATAGGTAAATAAAATTACAAAGAGAAATACATGACAAATTCGTTGAACAGAGATAAAGCAAAACTTTATAAAAACCCAGAGGAAGAAGCAACAAAATCTATGGGGAAGGAGACTGAGGGGGCAAGTAGACACCTGAGGAGATGTGGGAGGACACATCCATGGGGAAGAGCATGTGCAAGGACACAGAGGCACGGAAAGAGGGTGGAAAGTTCCAAGAGGTCTGAGTCCTGGGTGTGCATGATGCATGGTGGTGAGCACCTGGGAGATGGTGAGAGGTGAGCCCCAGGATCCAGGTTATGGGGAGACCCAGACTTCATCCTGTACATGAGGACACGGGGCAGGTGTGAAAAGCATGTCGTGGCTTTGTGCTCAGAATGAACTGGAGGAGGCAGGGAGGTCATTTCCACAACCAGGTGAGAAATAAAGGAATGAGAGTCTGGACTGAGGCGGGGATGGAGGGACTGGAACAGGCAGAGACTCAGAAGGAACCAGCAGGGTGTGGCAACTGCCTAGAAGCAGAGAGGTGAGATAGAGGAGGGGCTGGAGATGAAATGAGCATAGAGTAGCTGCTTGAGTGTCTGGGTGGTGACAATGTCATTAATTGACACAGGGAGTCCAGCAGGAGGAGGAGCAAGTTTGGGGGAAGACAAGTTCAGTTTTGGTCTGATGAGGATGAGAGGCTTGCAGCACATCTCAGTGGTCCTTCCAGTGGCCACCAGGGCCACCAGTCTGGAGATGAGGAAGGGGTTCTTGTGGTGAGCAGGGCAGGAGGGATGCTTGAAATAGAAGGTCAGGAAAGGTCATTCTAGGAGGAAGCATTCAGAGATGCTTGAATGAAAGCACAGAGCAAGGTGTGAAAATGTTTCACACAGCACCTGGCGGGTTCCCCTGGGCACTGTTCCTAACGTTGTAGAGCTATGGAGTCAAGCATTGAGAGGAAAATGTTCACTGACCATGAAGGCAAGACCTCCTCTGTCTTTCTTGGGGTCTGTGATGCTGAAGGCTCCCACCTGTGAACTCCTGGGAAGTTATTGGCCCTGATGTTGAGGTGTGCTTTGACTACAGGATCCCCCAACATCCAGTTAGGTATGTCTCCTTCTCCCTGCTCCAACCCCCAATTCCCTATTGATAGGGCACCAGAGCATTCCAGGTCTGCATGAGGTATGGCTTAGCCCAGATCTACAGCCCTGAGCGCCACTTGGTGCAGTAATTACTTCTGAACACTAGGGGGTTCTCCTGAGAACCCAAATCAGCCTGGATGGGTGAGGTGGAGGGAAAGGTGTCCTCTGAGGGTGGTTTCTTGTAGGAATTGATACAGGGTTTGAAGCTTATTGAAGTTCAAATCATACTTCTAGTTTGGGCTCCAAAGCCTCCTCATCTGGTAAACGCAATGGCTAAGATAAGAAATCTCATAGGCAATTCATTTCTTTTCTTTATGTTGAACCAATGAATGAACAAGTACTTTTGAAAAATCCCAGGAGAATTCTTGAAAAAACGGATAAGTAAAGCCATTGCTGTTTTTCAATACTCAGGTAAGTTCCACCTGAGCATTTTCCTGCCACTGCTGTTATCTAGCTTCCTGATAATAAAGGCCTCATAGGAGACCAGTAGAGTCGAGGAGTGGACCAGGGGGAGGGATAAAGAGAGGGAGAGGGAAGAAACTGGGGAATATATCTGGTCGAATTATGTTAGTGCCTGTATAAATATAGAATAAAAAAATCTCACTGTCATGCATAATTATGATGCACCAATTACAAAAGAAGAAAACCCCATAAAGTATTACTATGGTCAACAACAACAAAAGAAAATGAAGGTCATTCTATTTCCCCTCCTATTTAAAAATATAATAAATGTATTTTATTTAATTGTTTCATTAAAAAAAGGGCACAATTGGAGAGGGTGTCTCAGAACAGAAGCTTGTAACCTGCACTCTGAGCTTTGTAGGATATGTTGGAAAAATAACCCTTGCTAAGATGAAGCCTCGCTGTCAGTGAGTATGTTGACCTAGTAAGGTGGAGTTTATGCTAGCCAGGTTGACATGATGAAATGTCAAAAACTAGTGAGTTCACTGGGTAAAGAAAGAACAGCTACTCTTCTTGGATAAAAAGCACTTTTAAAAGTCTTATTAATTTCAAAAGGAAATTTGCTGTTCATTTCTTGAAGGAGGTTGTTCTCTAGTGCCATATACTGCCTACTCTGGTAGGCCCGTACCAGGCAATATGTCTTAGATTATTGGCCCACAAACGAGATATTCTTGCAGCTGCAGTCATCTACTGTGTCTTTAAGAAGCAGGCTTATGGTAAGCACCAATTTAAACAAAAATGAAAAAATACAACAGACCTGAGGATGGTTGGTCTCTTTTCTTCTGTTTCTGCTGTTACCGTTTTCTGCCACTGGATATAATTTCTCAAGTTTTGGCCCATCGGGAATAGACCAGTGAAGACCAGTACAGGCAAAAACCTGTACTCGGACCAATAGGCAAGTTTGGTGAATCCATTGTTTTGCTATCCTAAATACACCCACAAAGGCTTTCATCTCTGATCCACTAGATGTCACTAAATATCAAGCTTCTTAGTTGGAGGATTGGCTACCCGCTGCCCCTCCATCTATTAATATTTTAAACTGTATTTGTACTGTGTACATTTTCCACATTGAATCTCTTGTATTTCATATGACATTCATTCCTAGGAACACAGCTTCATCCTGTTTGACTTAAGCTAGCTCTTCTTTGGTAGGGATGGCTCTCCTGGCTCCTCCTTACATGGCAAGTGAATTCAGATTTCATTTGCTAGTAACATCCTGGCAAAGAGGTGCGTGACTCCGTTTTTTGTTTTTTTTTTAATTTTTTTATGCTGACCCAATGTATTAGCAATGGAAGCTTGATCTCCTTGCTTATATTTTAGTCTCCTCTAAATGTCTGACCCTTTCATAGAGGTCACTTTGGCCATCTAGGGCCTTCAGACAGGGCTACTATATAAACCCTTTTGGGGGGTATAGAAGCCCACTGGTTGAGAGACCTCTGTGGGGAAGGTCGTTGCTAGAACAAAACCCCTTTCTTTGGAGCTCCTTAATCCCTTTATCTTTCTCCAGGCTTCCTTGTCATATTTTCTATGACAGCTCTCAGGGGACTAAGGCCAGCAGAATTTTCTTCGCCTTGGGAATATCTATCCCTATCAGTAATTCAGACAGTAGGAAGGAGAACTTGTCGTGTGTCTCCAGGGAGACCCTTCAATTGTGCATTTGATGTCGACAGCTTTCTCTGTCATGAAGAATGGAACTGAGGGGTATATGGATCACACAGTCCAATGATCAAACTTGGGAGTTTTATCAGGATTTACACTTACAAAGCCCTTTCACATTCATCACCTTATTTTGTTCTCACAACCATCTATTAAGAGAAGGCAGGATGGATGTTTTTGTTTCCATTCTGCAGAAGAGGAAATAGAAGCTCAGAGAGGTTAAGTGGCTTGCCCAAGGTCTCCCAGCTATAAATGGAGGTGTCATGACACTTGCATCTTCAGGTTGCTGGACTCTTAGCACTTCCCTTTCCCGTGACACCAGGCTGCTTCCTGCCGTGTAATTGTTAAGGGTTACAAGAAGTGGAACTTCTATCCAGGCTGCTGCTTCTAAGCTGGAAAGGAAGCAAAGAACTGGTGCTAAAATATTCAGGGGAAGAGCAGAGGCATCCCTGGTCCCTCTTCTGCCCACTACCCACCTTCCCAAGGCATCCGCCCAAGGCACACCATCATCTGGGTGGTTAGCATGGCTTGAGGAAATTGTTATTTAAAAGATGTGGAAAAAACATGGGGAGTGCAGAGGAAGCCTATAAAAATACTTCAACAATTTCAGGGTCCTTTGAGAAGAAAAAGGGTTCAAGATACGGTGTTTGTTTCATTTAGAAAACACGAGAAAGAACACTTGAATATTGTTGTCAAGTCCAACACAGAATGTGTCCTCTCCTTGGGGTGTCAAAAGAGGTGGGAAGGTAGACTGGGGCAGTGGGGACAATACCAGGGCAGGATAAGGTTACTGTCTTCTTGGGACTCTGAGGGTCAGGCGTGGCGGGTGTGGAGGTACTAGGAGACATCTTCTGTCAATATCAGGAGCTACGCTTGACTGAACTACATCTATAAAGCATTTTGCCCACCTTATGAAAACTACTAGCTAATCACTAAAATAATCTGTTAGTCTGTTGAGTGGGACCCCTTTCCTGATGAATAGAGACTTTAAAAAATACTGCTTAATCAATGTTGACGAGTAGGCTAATTTTCAACCACAGCCAATATTTGACTGTGAATTAGCTACTTATCAGCCATGGCTGCTGGAACTAAAGGCACCTGTCAGGGGTTATTTCTGAAAGAGGTCTTACCTGCAAAGTTCATATTTGTGAATTCCAAAGAAGCTTGATTTTTCAGGTACTTTCTGAAATTCTGGTCTTTTCACCAGATGCCTAATTATTTCTCAGGTTTAGCCTGAGTGCCATTTGAGAAAGAGGCAGCAATGTTTGCCTTCGATTTCCAGGGTTGGTTTTGCAAGACTAGCCCCTCAGTTCTCATTAGAGCCACTCGTTCTTGACCTTGGCTGCACAGGAGAATTGCTTGGTGAGCTTTAAAAAATTGCTGATACCAGGGCTCTACCTCCGGATGTTCCAATTTAATTGGTTTGGGGTGGAGCCCAGAACTGGTATTTTTAATCACTGCCCCAGATGACCAAATGTGTAGTGTTGGGAAGCATTGGTGAGCTGATTATAGGATGCCTGTCTCACAGGTATGGGTACCCAAGAATTCCAGTTAGCCTAGTTTTCTATTCTATTATTTGGCTTCAATGAAAGAAATTTGATCCAAATATCTTAAGGGCCAACTTCCACTAGTCAGTAATTATTATTATTTATATATATAGTTTTAGTTGTAGATGGACACAATACCTTTATTTTACTTACTTATTTTTATGTGGTGCTGAGGATTGAACCCAGTGCCTTGCATGTGCTAGGCAAGTGCTCTACCACTGAGCCACCCCAGCCCCAATACTTCTTTTTTTTTTTTTTTAAACAAAAAAGCACAGTTTAGGGCTAAAATGGAACACCTACCATCACCTAGATATAGTTTGCACCACAATTTAATCCAGCATTTCTCTAGGTGCATTCTTTTCACCATTCATATCAGAATGACCTAGATGCTTGTTAGCATGCAGATTCCTGAACCTCATTCTAGACCTTCTGCATGAATGCTCTTGGGTGGAAGCCCAGAAATATGCATTACAGCAATTGCTCCAGGGCATTTTGGTGAGAGTAAGCACTGAGGTTAACTGTTTTCAATTAGTATTAACCTGTTCCTCCTGAGGACATTAGTGAATCTTAGAGCTTATGGTCAGTTTTGTTTTTGTTCTTTTGTTCTTGCAGTTGCAAAGCTTCTTGCTTTGTAGCTCTCCATCAATGTCTCCATCAGACCATAGACTTTTTTCTTTATAGGCTATTGGCTGCTGAGCAGGTCAGTCCCATTTAACCTCGCTGGCATTTCTGACCAACTAAAAGGTCCCTTATTCTTGCCTCGCTTCCATCTCAAAGCAGCAAAGAAAGAAAAATGAAGTAGCAGCATGATGTCACAGGTCTTCTTAAGAACCGCAGGATTGTCTACTTCCAATTAGCAGTTTCCCTGACAGCTGGTCTCTGAGTCTCTCCAAGCTTGTCTTGCTTTCAGGTTTCCAGCTGCTTAGTGTTTGCTGATTTGTTTGCATCAAATGGTCCCTTAATAACTGTCTTGCACAGGATCAAACACCTCTGCTTTTTGGTATAGTTTTTTTTTTTTTTTTTTCCTGAGGAGTTTGGAGTTATAAGGCCAAGCTCAACCCATGATATTGAAAACCTATGATTAGAGAGCATTATAGATTAGCTGTGAAGTGGGTTATCTATGCATATGAAATTTCTCAGATTCTTGCTCTGCTATTGTCCCTCTCCTGGTTCTGGCCTTTCTAACAACAAATAGATTCTGGGTAGCTTCCTCATGCTTCTACTATCATATCTTCTTAAAAGAAAGCTGTCTTGATTCTAGTTCTAGTTCTCAGACTGAAGAATTAAGGTGATGACTTCTAAGGTCATTTCAAGAGATTCTATTCATACCTAAGTCCCATATAAATACCAGAAAAGTAAAAAAAAAAGTCAAATTAAAAAGAACCAAGTATAGTCATGGGAATCAAAGTTCTACAGAGAGTCTATAATATAATTTAGACATGGATAGGAAGAAAATTAGTGATTTGAAAGATAGAACTGGCAGAGTGTTCTATATGTTGTACAGAGAGATAAAGAAGTAGAACTATAATGGAAATTTGGAGGTGTGGAGAATAGGATGAGAAATTCCAACTTTTATATCTAACAGGAATTCTATAAGCAAAGGATAGAGATAATAATGGAAAGCCAAGATTTAAAGAAATGATGACTGAGTATTTTATAAAATATGGAGACATCAAGTTCTAAAAATAGAACATCAGAATTCCAAGAACTGAAAAAGGAAAAAAAAATCTTTTAGTGGGTCCTATTGTGGTGAAATGGCAGAATACGAAATCCTAAAATCCTCTAGGAAAACTATAAGGCACAAGCAATCACACTGACAGCAGACTTCTCTCATTAGTAGGTGCCAGAAGGCAATGGATACTATTCTGAAAGCAGAATTTCATCTCCAGCTGATAAAATGTAACCTATGACCATCTAAACATTGCTTTATTCTTTTGGTAAGTTTTAGTGGCCTCCAGTGATTAATGTGAAATTTCCTTCAACGCAGTCTTGCTACCAGGCAGGATGTGATAATGAAACCAAGTCACAAACTAAATTCCTCCTCACATCTTTTTTTTTTTTTTTTTTTTTTGGTAAGTAAGCACAAATAATGGTCATATTTGATTTTATAAAGTCAATGAAATTCTAATTCTCCATCCTTTAGCGATTTCTACTGATGACCTGTATAAAATACTCTCTAGAGGCAGATGTGATGATATTCCAGAAGCAGGATCAGTTTGACCTTTCTGTTGGAGCTAGTGCGACAGAGTCTCCTAGAGTCTCCTAGTCCGTGGTAGTACTTAGGTCAAAGGGAACCCATCGCTGTGCAGGGATAGAAGCCTTGGGGTTGGCCTCTTTAGATACTCTGTTTATGCAGGAACAATGCAGATGTCTCTGTGATATTTTCCACCACTCCACATAGCTTGACCACCAATTATTTCAACAATGAAAAGATATTTCTATATCATTATGTTAATGACAATTCTTTTTGTAATTTTAGCAGTATTTGTAGGGTCTGCTGAAGTTGCCTCTAGAGGGTGGAGACTTGAATGAAGTCTTTCAAATTCTAATTAACCATCCTTCAAGGGTTTATTATTGACTAGGGTACTTCTAATCTTAACCAACCAGACAATAGATTATACCTAGCTTATGTTAGTAGATAAATGTCATGCTGTATTTGCTCAAATACTATAAAGCCATTCATAGACCATATAACACCAGTCAAATGATATTTAAAAAAATTTATAGTTGTAGATGGACAGCATGTCTTTATTTTATTTGTTTATTTTTTTATGTGGTGCTAAGGATTAAACTCAGTGCCTCACACATGCCAGGCAAGTGTTCTGCCACTGAGCCACAGTGCCAGCCCCGAATGATATTTTAAAAGGAAAAAATAAGGATATTTTCAGACTGAAAGAACTTGGAGAGTTTACTACTCAGAAATAGTAAAATGTGCTAAAGCAGAAATAAAACAAACCTGGAAGAAAAGTATGGGACGCAAGAAGCAAACAATAATGTCTATGTTTACAGGAAAGTATAAATAAACTTCTGGTCATGAGATAACAAAGGCTTGGAGCTGGTTAGTCGGGGAGGGAAGTTACTGCTTGCTAAGGCTTGGGAGGTAGATAGAGATTCCAAATAGCTTTATACTTGTTCCCAAGAACACAAAGTTAAGAATTTACTTTAAAATCCAAAGAGCAGCTTCTGAAATAATAGAAAGTAAAAAATTTATTCCAGGAGTAGGAGAGAGGACCAAGAGTATAAAACTATAGAAAAAAAATTCTTGAAAGATAATGCACTAAAATCATGGTAACGATTGAGAGTGAAGGTTGAGGGGTGAGAGTGAAGAGGTGGATGAGGCTCACAGACAACAGACAAAATAATTCTGCATGGCAGGAGTGTGGAGCATATAAATATTATTGTTTGCATTATTTTCAAAAAAATTCCTAAAACAAGAAAAACACAGGTTGAAACTTTAGATCAATCTCAGGGCAATAGCCTGGAGATAATCAAAGACTTGGATGAAAGGCACATAGACTGAGCACCTTGAGAACAAGTACCACATATTGTAACTGTTGCGTTAAGCTCATAGTAGGTTCTCGATAAATGGTTGTAAGTTCATGTTTGAACACTCAACGGCTTTCTCCTGGGAATTCCAACCCACATGAACAACTATCTTTCTCTGAAAGTCCAAGACCACTTTTGAGACTCCTTGCTGTTCCCTTTCTTGATCTGCTCCTCCTGAGATTCCTGTCCAGTGCACCCTGACATGATTATAACTCTTTTGCTCAACTCAGAATGTCTGAACTTCACGTGTTTTCAGGTCCTTTGGGTTTACAAGCCTTACTGAAGAACATCTCATGAATTCCAGGGAACACTGAGGAACACCCCATTCACCCAGCTCCTTGCCATGGCTGCCCTGAGCCTGGGAGGAGGGTGCATATTTCACCTTCATCTACCTGGGCTGAGTTCCTTGCCTTCCTGGGGGTTATGTCAGCCTTCATTTTTTTCTTTGTAAAAGTGTATTCATCCTTTGTCCATGACTCCAAGAGAACCTTCACTATTGGAGAGAAAAATATTCTGCCACTTAGAGATACTCCCCCCAAATGGGATGCCTAAAGAAGTGACTTTCAGGTTCAGGAAGTGGTCGGTCTGGATGGCAACCAATGAGGTATGATTAGGCAGGAAGGCCTAGGATCGTCCTAGTGCTGAGACTCAAAGGTTCTGGACTGTTGGTGCTAACCTCTGGAACCAGGTCAAACACCAGAAAACATGTTTGTATCGGGGGCCTCTGAGCAACTAATAAATGCTTCATGCAAAGAACTGACATCATAGCTGGGGATTCTGAGGTCAGATATCTTGTCAGGCTGGTGGAGACCTTTTGGATGCCTCTGAGAAAAGTTCATTCTAGACAATCATGAATATCTGAGTATAAGGGTCTAATACTGCTGCTTCTCCAAGCAGTCCAGAACTGACCCGGGACTTGTGCTAGGGAAAGCTGTTCACTTTGCAGTTTCAGAAGAAGCGAAATCCTTTCTGAACTCTTCGATGGCATATCTGGAAATTAAACTTATTTCACAGTTGTTTGGAATTTAAGATCACAGTGTCCATTTGGTATTTATTATACATGGCCTTACTTTAAGAATTATTATTAGGCAAACAGGTTTTAATTTCTCAATTCACTTATTATCATTAGGGGGAGGAACTGTGTCATGCTTTGTATCACCCACAGTATCTAGCAGAGAGAATTCTGCTAGATACATGTGGGTTGGAGCTCAATGACCATTTGTTGCATCATTGCTAGAGGCCAGCATAAAACCTGATAGAAATCATTCAGGGTAAGCTCATTTTAAAGGATTCTTTCTTTCTGCGTGAGTGTGATGCTGGGAATTGAACCCATGGCCTTGTGCACACTAGGCAATTGTTCTACCAATGAACAACTTTCCTCCATCCCAGGTTAAGCTTATTTTAAAGATGATAGTCAGTATGTCTTGGACAAGAGCTCTGTTTTATTTTTGTTTCTTTACTCCTATGTCTCCACAATCGACTTTTATGTGTTCTTCTGTGTCTCACAGGATTGTTAGGCATCCACACTAAGTACAAAGCTGGGGATGACATTTAAGAATGGAATTTGGCCAATCAGTTCCAAACCAGTTAAGATAGCAAATACAACACAGAGAGAAAATTCAATATTTAAAGTCATGCTCTGCAAGGCAGACCTCAAAATAAAGGTTTGAGTCCACTAGTTTATCCAGCAGGTCACCAGGAACTACCTGGTGGTTGGGAGATGGGAGAGGATGGGAAGATGGGAGGGAGTCAGAAGAAGGTGAGTGAGGACCAGATACCACTAAAGGGGCAACTAGAGCTCAGGCTTGCAGGAGAATGTGGGAAGACAGCGCAGGACTTCCCACAGTTATTCTATGGTATAGATAACTGTGATTCACTAATGCTCCCTCTATTCATCCTGGGGTCAAGATTCTTCTTGTGGCTCTTCCAGCTTTCCCCTATGTGTCAACTGAATGTGTTTCCAAGATCAAAAAATAAGGCTTTTTCTATCACTTGGTTCCAAGTAGGCAGTGTTTACCTTGTCACATGGAAGTGAAGCTGAGAAGGATGGGTAGGCTCTGTGCATGTCCTGCCTTGAGAGAAAATGCTCCTCTGAAGTCTGGGAGGGAATGTGGTCCCAGCCCACATTCCACCTGCTGGTAAACAATTACTGACCTTAGCACATCAGTGTGGGTCAGAAGCCAGCCCTTATGCTGCCCTCTGCTCCTGGGGTCAGGCTAATTACCCCGGATCTCAGGAACCTGATGTATCTGAAAGAACAGTGGAAGAAAGGCTGTATGATGCAGATGTGCTGAAGTGGCATCATCTGCATTTTAATAGGTGATTCTCTGTCCAAAAATGTCTATAGAATTCAAAAGGTGAATCTTTGAGCTGTGATTTGGATACTTTGGTAGTCCATGTGGTGGGAGGCATTTATGGAGAAGTTATTGTTATCCCCATTTAAGAACAATACATACAGCAGGTGCTCTGGGTCTTAAGCCTCCATCTTCTTGAACAGGGCACATGTTATGGTTTGGATGTGATGCATCCCCCAAAGACTGGTGTTGAAGGCTTGGTTCCCATGCAGAAATGTTCAGAAGTAGAGATTTGAGGAAGTGACTGGATTGTGAGTGTTCTGGACTTATGAATGGATTCATTTATTGTTTCCTAATTTGATAGTACTATTGGGAGGTGGTGGAAACTGTAGGAAGAGGGCCTGGCTGGAAGAAGTAGGTTGCTGGGTATGTCCTAGAATGGTATATGGTGCCCCCGCCCCTTCCTGGCTCTCTCTGCTTTGCGATTACCATGAGTTGAGAAATTTTTCTCTATCCTGCCTTTCCACCATGTCATTTCTGTCTTGGAGCCAGCCAGCCATGGACTAAAACTTTTGAAACCATGAGCCAACATAAGCTTTTCTTCCTGTTGTTTTTCTCAGCTATTTGTCACAGTGATGAAAAGCTGACTAACACAGCATGCTAGGAAACCCTATTTTCAGATGACATAGGTGCAATAGTCCTATCTAACCCCATGGATGACACCAGCCCTCTGCTCAGAGTGGGATTCTGGGAGGAAGGAAATCTCTTCTGGAGGGAGCTTGGCTCTATATAGCTTAAAGGGCTTCAGACTACCTGAGTGTGTATCCCCGACCACTCACCAGTTATGGGACCTTGGATAGTTACTGAAACTCATAAGCCTCAGTTTTTGCATCTATGAATTGGAGATAACAGTACCTACCTCATAGGTAATCTGAAGAGGAAATTAGTTATCTTATGACAAGTATTAAGAATTAATATGAATTCCTGGCATAATAAGTGCTGGTCAAACATATAGAACAGTAGTGTGGAATGATTGACAAGGGAATGGGGCTTTAGGGAGTATCTTATCTATCAGGGCTTAGATTCATACTCTGCTACCTATGAGCCAGGTGGCTTTGGGTGAGTTGTTTAGCCTCTTAGAGTCTCAGTTTCTCATTTGTAAAATGGAGATTATAATACCAGTACTGAGTATTTGTGATAATTAAATGAGATAATGCATGTCAAGTATGGAGCACAGTGTTTGCCACACATGTTGTGATATCAGTGTTATATTTGTAGAAAAGGTCTCACTGAAGACAACTTGTGTTTTGCATTAGAGATGAAATCAGTGGTGAAACCAAGAAGGAAGCTTTGTCCTTTTGGGGTGAGGGTGGGAAGAATAGAAGATGAGGTAGGCATGGGAAGGGATGGGGAGAGAGGACAAGGAGAGGAACAGGTGAGGGAGGGAGGTGGGAAGGGGGACTGGGGAGCTGGTAGAGTAGGTGAGCAATGGGGCTCCCTGGTAATAATCAAAGTAGCCATCATTTGGGAAATAATTTTACTGTTATGAGATCTCCTGAATTACAAAGGCTTAAAAGAAAAATCTGCTTGTTTTCCAGGGTGGGGGTAGATTATCAGGAAGTGAAAAGGTCTGAGGTTTCCTGCTACCTGAAGTACTTCTAGAGAGTTCCTCAGAATGCTGACATCCAGGGTAGGGAGTGACTGGAGAGGGAGAGAGAATATTAGCTAAAGACTGCTGTCCTCGAAGGCCAGCTAGGGAAGGGACATCCTTGAGCTGGACATTGAAGTCCACCATCCTCCCTCAGAGGACCCGGGGTACAGGACCAGCATGGGATGGATGGACCATTTCAGCTGTGGACAATCAGATTTCAATAGCTACTTGGGTAGCCCAAAAAGCTAGGATGGGAGTGCACTGTTTAGAGAAGAGGACTCTCTACTTGCTGAGTGTGGTAGGCAGGCTGGCCATTCCTGTGGGGCTAGAAAAATAGTGGACTTACTATGTTATGGAAGGTGGGGATTGAGCCAGTTTTTAAAATTATTGTTTAGAAGAGAGTGTGTATGCAGAAGCTAGCACACCTCTGTGCAGGGACTTGGAGCAGCAGGCCTTGGCTCTGTGTCTTTTTTTAAAAATATATATATTTTTAGTTGTTGTTGGATCTTTATTTTATTTATTTATATGTGGTGCTGAGAACCAAACCCAGTGCCTCACACATGCCAGGCAAGTGCTCTACCACTAAGCCACGACCCCGGCCAGGCTCTGTGTCTTACTGGACTAAAGACAGCAGAGTTTAGTGTTGTAGCATTGCCTCTTCCTGCTGGGCCTTTGTTTAGAAAAGGTAACCTTTCTGTGACAAGAAATCTCAAAGGTGGACATGTGCCCCTTCTCACAAAAGATTCCTGCAACAGGCATTTGTAACCTTTCCCTATTTAATTCTCATGGTGACCCTGAGAATAGAGGGTCCTGTCCATTTTAGAGGTGAGGAAATTGCAGCCTAGACCAGGATAGCAACTTGACCTTGTCTTATAGTCTCAAGGTGGGGGAGGGGTCCAAACCCAGGCAGCTGGACTTCAAATCCCACCTTGCTTCCTGCATCCCAGTCCCCTTGGGAGACTTCATAGTCCCTGTGTGAGGCGCTCTGAATGCTGGGATCGAATATAGTGACAATCCTATGGCTCTCATTCATTTTTTTTTTTTTTATTGCTGGGGTCTAGGTTTAAGTCCATAAATAATACATAAATTAGAATGTAGAGCTGATTCTCACACATTTTCAACAGACTTTCAGTTCTTCCTGTGATCAATAAAGCTCAAAAGAAAAGAAAAAACCAACTCAGCTGGTGTGTGGCTCCTGGACGACGCTGCAGTACACACCCCTCTCCTGGAGTGTGGGCCACGCTTGATGGCTCAGCTTTCTTGTCCCTAATGAGTTGGGATGTTGTTGTGCATTCAAAATCCAGTCAGGACTAAGTGTGCTTGGAGCCACACTACTGATTAAACACAGAGAGAAATTTCTGTTGGAGGAGCTGTGTAAGTGAGAGACAAGAGGGAGGTGTGCAGGCTGTCTGTCTGTGCCTTGCTTCCTTTGGAGCTTGGCTATGCAATGGGCTGGCACGCTTGCCACAGGGACCACAGAGATGAAACCACCCAGATGGAATGAAAGGGAAATAGCCAGCGAAGACAATGGCAACAACTGGATATATCAGCAAAAGCAGCAAGAAAATATTTATCATTGGCTTAACTCAAAGTCCTGAAGAAACTGCCTGCTGAGAACCCAGGACTGCTGCCAATCCAGATGGCACTTTGGTGCCAACTGGGAAAAAAAGGACCCTCTCCAGGCACATACGGTCCCATGTGGGCTGAATTCTGGGCTCCCTTCCCCTTCAGCCAGGCTTTATGCAGGGACCCCCTTTCCCGGCTCTTCATGGTGCCTCGAGTGGCCACATGGAATTCACTCATATTTCCAGCCATTTCTTTTCTCAGATTTTTCTTTCTTTCTTTTTTTTTTTTTTCTAAAAGCTCAGTTAGCTACCCTCTTTTTTGAGGACCATGAGCCTCTGACATGATATGTAGATAAAAGATGTCACGGGGATAAGAGCTAGAGAAAGCTTTAACGAGAAGAGCTTAGACCGTTTCAAAGCTCGTCCACAGTGCGCAGGGGGGCTGCACAGCTGGCAGAGCGCAGGGTGACGTGCCGTGTCAGTGGGCTCCAGTTCTTGCTAAGGCCTTGCTCTGATGAGCCGGGCAATCGGGAAACTGTTTGAACAGACCAAAGAAAAATATCAAAAGGCAAATTGGAGTCAGGGAGAAAATGAATAGCTCATGATCTCCAAGGGAGATTACAGAGGTAATGACAAAGCAGTCAGGTTTTTAAAGGGGCTGTTATTCCAAGAAAGGTAATTTTGTTCAACTTTTTATTATTATTTCTTTTAAATGGAAAAGAGGATGAAGAGATCAGCACCGGCTAAATCATCACTGTCAGATAAAAGATAAATCTTTCATTAGGAAACATTTCTTTGCATGCCTTTTTGACATTGAAGAATATATTTGATATAAGGATTTGGGGTTTTATCAAAACTGTAATATGCTAAAATAAACAAAACCATAGTGCCATGTTATTTTTTTTGGAGGGGAGTGGCCATAAAAGTACTGTGGAAGAGAACTTTCAAGATTAATAGTGCATTTTCCCCATAGGAGCTCTGCTCTTTTAAATAAATTTTTAAGATCCACACTTGCTGAATATTTGCATATTCAGCAAACATAGGCTTGGATAACAAAAGGATCTGCCTGGGCCCTCTGGAGAATCAGGCATAAATTTCCATTCAGCATCTTCCAAAGCCTGCAAAACTTAGATCCCTAAATAGATCTCTTGTCCCTGATCACTTCGTGGACCTGGCCTCTGACCTCAGGATCCATTGATCACCCCAGCCCCCCTCTCTACCCTTCAAATCCTACACTATGTCACCTGGCCACTATAGATTCAAGCTGCTTCTCATTCTGAGACCAGTCAGTGAGAAGGGATACAAGAAGTCCTTACTAAGAAGAGACCCTCATGAAAGCCATCTTGCTGAGAGTCTTCCTGGGACCTAGGTTCCTCTTTCCTTCTCTCATTATCAACCCCGTCCCTTCATTCCCCTTCCATCAGGTTAGCACTATGCACCTTTCAAGGCTTCCTGGTACTGGCATTGTGCCCCGTGATTTTGGTCATGCTATCCCAAGACACCATGCGGTCTTTTGCCTTGTCCCTGGGGAGAGCTCTCCACATTGGCTGGATCTCCACTCACTATCCTGGGTGGGAATTCCTGGGCTCACCACTGAGTGTCAGGCCCAGCTGCTTCTGGATGGAGCTCCTCCTCCTGCCTGAGGCTGTGTTAATATCTCATTATCTGTCCCAATCAGACAGACAAACATCCTCCCCAAGTGTCTAAATATATTGTCTGGCTTATAAGTCTACCTTAGTAGGAAGAATTCATGAGTAATTTTTTTTAGCTCTACCATTAATATACTCAGTGATCCCTTTGCTCAGTTTCTGTTCCACTCTCTGCTGTGCTTAGATTCCTCACCCTCTACCCAATATTTTTTCTCCACCAAGAGTCTCCACTGCTCACTTTAGCTTTGAAGTGACTCTTCCTAGCTTCCTGTTAGCATATTCTCCCTCTCTCTATATGTATATGTACACTCATATGTGTATGTGTGCATGTTTACTTTTTTAGCTTCCCTTAATAACTGCCTTACTGTATGGTATTTCTGAGAAATTTTATTTGTCTCATTTGTTTATTTATTTTTTCTCATGAGGCCCCAAACAAATAAACAAAACAAAAAAGGGAGATAGCGATGGTATGAATTGCTTATTCTTGGGTCAGTTGTCTTCTCCAGAGCCAATCAGCCTGGCTAACAGTCGTCCATCCATAAAGAGGCTGTGGGTGTGACAGTCTCCTGGTTAAGGACTTAGGGTGAAGCAGGTACCACGACATGCTTCATAGTTATCATACTTTATATATGATCAGAAATTCACACAGACAGATAATCAAAGGGATCTAGCTATTCCATACGGATTTGAAAGTGCCCTCAGATCCTTCTATGTTGAAACACTTCACTAAGTTATCTGATCCTTAGGGAAATAAGTTAATGAAATTAGCTTCTGAAATCCTGGAAAAAACTCCAAAGAACAAACAAATAGAGCCGTGGTATAGTTTCTTTGTATAGAGGACAGAGGATTGAATAACTCTCAGAGAACATAGGTTTCCCTGGGGCTACAGCACATACAGGTCACATAGGTGACCCTGATCCCCATCACTGGCCAGTGACCCATCCTGGCTGCTAAGGGCTCACTACTCCTTTCTCTGAACTACCCACTGTCCATAGGACAGCAGCTCCCTCACCACAGGGTCACTACAGCCAGAGCCGTTTAGGACAAGACGAGATTTTCCTGAGGTCATATCCTAGCTTGGCACATCCTCTTTCCTACACTACTCCACTAACTCCCTCAGTTTTCTCTGAGAATCACTCCCTCAGACAACTATGTACCCAAATCCTGCCTCAGACTTTGTTTTTAGGGAACATGACCTAAGGCAGGGACTTGGTCTACTTCTCTATGAATTGAAGTAGGAGACTGGCTTAATGAACTCTGAGTTTCCTTCCTATCCTGATATTTCCTTTTTTTTTTGCTTTGTCTCATTTATGCTTTGTAAGCAGTTGAAGTTTGGAAGACAGTTAGTGAAAAAAATTAGAATGGCTGCTTTACTATATAATTGACATAAGCTAAGGGTGTCTTAGCCAATCAGATCTTAATATTTCCCTTGGTTACCCCTGTGTGTTAGTCAGTTTCATGTTAATGGAATACTTGAGAAAATTAAGTAATAAAAGTAAAATTTTATTTTGGCTTATAGTTTTGGAGGTTCCTGTCCATGATCCAGTGGCCCCATTGCTTTGGATCTCTGTGGCAACGACTGGTGGAACAAATGGCAGGGTGGAGCAAAACCACTCACATCATCAGCCAGGAAAAAAAAAAAAATGAAAAGGAAGAGACCATGAACCCACAGGGGCACATCCTTCAGAGGTACATTCCCAGTGACCTAGGACCCCCCCCCACCCCCCCGTAGTTCTCATCACTTAAAGATTTCACTATCTCCCAATAGTACCACCATGGGGACCAAGTTTTTAACCAAAGGACCTACTTACTGGGGACACTTTTCCAAACCATATCACCTTGGCAATAGGACTTAGAAGAATTTCAGGGATGAGCACCATGGAGGGATTTTACCAGTGTAGTATATTATGTTCACACAAGTTTACAACTTGCTGAACCACGCGGACCTTTCAGGGTGCCAAGTTTCTGGAATGTGGACTTTCCAGTTGCATATGTCAGCCTGACTTGTCAACACCTGGGCAGATATTTGAAGACTCACATGATGCCCTTCACATAGAACCATTTGTAAGTCATTCCGGAGGTAGGCTGTGTTCCAAATTATTCATATCTAGAAAATGTTAGTTGCATATGATTGTATTATTTTTGGTTCTGGCTTGGGTCATTGGAAAAATTGAAGATAAATTAGATTGTCAAAGTTAGTAGCAGAAACAGCCCTGCAAAACAAAAGATCTTCTCCCAAATTAAAATAGTTCCTTAAGTGAAAATTTCTTTTCTGGTACTGGGGATTGAACCCATGGACACACTACCACTGGGCTAAACCTCAGATCTTTTTCTTTTGAGACAGGATCTTGCTAAGATATACAGGCTGGCCTCGAATTTGCAATCCTCCTGCCTTAGTCTTCTGAGTAGCTGGGATTGCAGAAATGTAATTATTCCAATCATCTAATGACTTCCTTTCTGTCCTTTATCTGAACTTTATCATATTATCATGGTCAAAAGCCACGAGTTGCTTTCACTTAGAAAATCTTACTAAATTAAACTACAGAACATGTGGTATTTGAGCCGGGACTCAAGACCTTGACTGTTTTCTCCTGACTTCACCTTGTTTTATAACAAGAGAGTCAACATTCTCATGGCTGAATGATATTTGCCATCAACGAGAGGGAACACTGGGGACATACTTGCTACGCCTCTCCTAGGGCTCCAAGTCAGATCACTGTGTTCTCCCAAACACACATGCCAATCTGGGTATCATAGCAACACTGAACTCAGAAGTAAGTGGTCCCTGGGTGCTTGTGGCCTTAGATATGAACATAGTCCTAAGTAGACATCTCCTGGGCAGCTCAGTCTGCATTGGGGTATACTTTTATGTTCTAACTGGGGGCTATGGTAGGAGAAAAAATTGTGAAGAATTGATATCTTCTCAAGGGCTTTATACTAACAGGCCTACCTTATGCCAAAGGGACTCATAGAGTGGATTTCAAGCTCCTTTTACTGTTTTCTGTGTATTTTCCTTAGTCTTTTGCCCTAAAATCCAGGGGATCCAGCTCCGAGGATCTAGGAGAGGCAATCTGATGGTTCAAATGGAGATTGGATTAGAGGTGGAGGCCCAGGTCTCAAGGATCAGGGCTTGAGTCTGTGATGACTTGCCCCAGTGGTTTTGGGCCTGTGGTGAGGCAGCACATCATGGGAGGGGGGAGTGGCAGAGCAAAAGTTCTTTCATGGCCAGGGAACAAAAAAGAAAGAGGAGGATTCAGGACTTTACTCTCTTCAAGAGCACCCCACCATTATCAAGGACCTCCCACTAGGTGCCACCTCTTAATGTTTCCACTGCTTCCTAATAGTGCCATCCTGGGGCATGAGCCCTTGACACATGAACCTTTGAGATGCATTCCAGATTTAAGTTTCAGTAGCAACCCAGAGTCAGGTTCAGGGTTCAGTTTAAAACCCTGATACCTAATCTGGTGTGGGTAAAAAGAAATTTAAAAACTTTACATATTTGATGTTATGGTCTGGATGTGTTCCCCAGATGTGTATAAGAG
>NW_025999990.1:2909227-2982297 GCF_001458135.2 Marmota marmota marmota | reverse complement strand
GTTGGGATGTAATGGCCAATGTGATAGGATGGAGAGGCGGGGCCTTCAAGAGCTGATTAGGCTGGGAGGGCTCCTCCTCGTGACTGGGATGCAGGCTGTCATACAGAGGCTTTTCACAATGTTCCTCTCTCTCACTCTTCTCCTCCTGCATCCCAGAACACAGCCTCCTCTCCTCTGGAGGATGCAGAAATGAGGATACATCTTAGGAGCAGACACATTGGACCCTCACTGGCCAGCACCTTGTTTTTAGTTTTTCCAATCTCCAGAACCATAAGAGATAATTTTAAAAAAATAAGTTATCAAGTATTTGGTAGTTTGTCACAGCAGCACAAAACTGACTGAGATACCTGAGGGGTAAAGGGTGTAACAGTGTAATACTTGGTTGGTTATGGTGGCAGTGGCATGTTCACCTTGGGACTCTTGGCACTGGACTTATTCCTTGCTCAGGCTACAATATGATAGGATGGAGAGGAGGTGACAGAAGGGTATGGGGCATCCCTCAGCATTCTTTCTGGTGATACTAACAGGGTGTGGGCCAATTCCTTAAACCCTTGGTGGGTTCACTAGTCCAATAGTCAGGGTGTTGTTACAAATTGTCTTTCAGAGCTGAGCTAAAAGTATACATAATTGACCTAGCAAGATGAACTTAGAGGACAGGACCCAAGTGAGAATACTGCCAAAGTGCTTGCTGGGAACTATTCTGGTGTGTTGGAGTATGGAGGGAGGAGAGGAATACAGAGGAATCCAGAAAGAGAGCTTGGGGTGTCCTCCACAAGTGAAGGTTTCCACTTTCCCTCAGTGGCTATGTCACTTTAAGTGAGAAAGGGGTTATTTCCTATATACAGATGTGTATATTCTTGGAAGATAGAAGAAATTTCCATTGATAAACCTAGGAGTTTGAGAATCCACAACTCCAAAGTAGGGAATTTCTTGATTTCATGGTTTCAGAGTGGGTAGACGGGATGAGAATTTAAGGATGACCAGAGTGCCTCCTTGAACAAATGAATCATAGAAAAGACTTTTGTGTTACTCAACTTTCATTGGTGTGACAACTGAGAAAAACAGAGAGTGAAAGGTTTATTTTGGTTCACAGTTTTGGAGGTTTCTGTTCATGGTCAGCTGACTCCATTGCTTTGGTTCTGATGCAAGGCAAAATATCATGGTGGAAGGACACAGCAGGGGAGAGCTGCTTACCCAATGGCTGAGAAACAGAGAGTGAGGAGAGGAGGAGGACAAGGAATACTCTTCTAGGGCATACCCCCCGTGACCCATTTCCTCCAAACATGTCCCACCACCTACAGTTTCCACCACTCCCAGTAGTCCATTTAACCATCAATGGGATAATCCACTGAGGAGGTCAGAACCCTCATGATCCACTCACTTCCCAAGCTCTACCTCTGAACTTTGCTGCTTTGGGACCAAGTGTTCAACACATGAGAAATTGGGGAAAAGATCCAAATCATAGTGTTTTAGTCAGCTTTTCCACTGCTGTGACTAAAAGACCTGTCTAGAATAATTATAGAGGAGAAAAGTTTATCTGGGAGCTCACAGTTTCAGAGGTTTCAGTCCATGGACAGCTAGCTCCATTCCTTGGGGCTCAAGGTGAGGCAGAAGAGTATGGTCCAGGGAATCAGCTCACATGATGATCAGAGAGAGAGAGAGAGAGAGAGAGAGAGAGAGAGCGAGCGAGCGAGAGCGCTCCACTTGCTAGATACAAAAAACACACCCCAAAGGCATGCCCTCATTGATCCATCTCCTCTAGCCATACCCTACCCACCTTCAGTTACCACTCAGTAAATCCCTATTGGGGATTAATCTACCGATTGGGTTAAGGCTCTCATAAACCAATCATTTCTCCTCTAAACCTTCTTGCATTATCACACATGAGCTCTTGGGGGACACCTCACATCCAAACCATAACACACAGTGACCTTGAATCATGTGGCCACATGTTCTTTTCACCACAGGCCTGTGTCACATAGTAGCCCAGGCAGATGATTGGGCAGTTGTAGTTTTTGTCTTTCCATTGATGGGAAACTTAGATGCCTCTGAACGATAGCCTCCCACATGCCACCATGGGTCAGCTTTGAGTGCCAGAAGCTGCTTTCCCGTACAAAATTAAATATGCCTACCCTTAATCACAGTTGTTCTCTGGATCTAAACATTTACACTGACTTCCAACATGCTGCCATTCTGAAGAGAGCTATGAAGCAGCTCCCACCTTTACTCTGCTGAGTATTCTCACCTTATTCCACTGTTGATCACAGGAGACAACTCCTTTCTGCTCTTCTAGATATTTCTTTCACTGAGAGCTACCACCTGGCTACTTTCTTTTCTCTGTAGTCTAAGAGGATCATTGCACTGGATTTTTTCACATGTGGAACTTGATAGTTTTCGGAGCTTTCCTGAATGATTTTTATTTCTTCACAGTCTGGCTTGTTGTGAGCCTAGAGACTGTGCTTGTCCAAAGTTGGGGGCTTTGCCTAGGTGGAAATACTCTGACCTCGGAAGTAGTGTTCCCCCCCAAAGGTACACTTGTTTTTCTTTTTGGGGAACTGCCTGCTCCCCAGAATGGTCTCTCTTCTCATTTTCTCCCAAAGCATAGCTACTCTGGGGCCCAAGGTCACAGCACAGAATTAACTTGGGCCCTAAAGAAGAGTAGATAATTATGTGGTATTCCTTACCTCATTTAGCCATCTTTTTGTCTGTTCCTCTGTCCATCCATCCATCCAATTATTATAGGAAAAATTGGGAATGGGCAAGGTGAAGTAATAATCTTTGTTCAAAAAGCACATGCTTAGGCCGGCTGCAGTGGTGCATGCCTGTAATCCCAGTGGCATGGGAGGCTGAGGCAGGAGAATTGTGAGTTCAAAGCCAGCGTTAGCAACAGCAAAGCATTCAGTAATTCAGTGACACCCTGTCCTTAAATAAAATACAAAATAGGGCTGAGGATGTGGCTCAGAGGTTGAGTGCCCCTGAGTTCAATCCCTGGTACTCCCCTAGCAAACATAAACAAACAAATAAAATAAATGCACATGCTTAGATAATTATTATACCTTTTATTTAATTGAACTCAATATACTTAATTTACTTAAAATTTATAGAACTCTAAAAGAGAATGAGGGATTTTCATGTTTATCACAAATAACCTGGACTTTTAATAATGCCAAGAGCCCCTGGCTTAGAGCTTATCTGGAAGGATTAGGCCTTTCCCTCAATATTTCTATTCTCCCTTCTCCTGAGATGGATGTGGCTATTTTTACTCTTGCTGTTTATGACTTACAGTTCACTGACTCTGAAGAATGAGGAATCTTTTCTTGGCATATCCTATAGATCAACCTACAGGACCTTCTGTCCTCTGGGTCTCTGGCTGCTCACAGAGGGGTGGGGCTCAGGAAGATAGGAGAAGTTAGTTACAGGAACCAGAGCCTCACTGCTGTGCCCTCTGCCATTGTCTGTCCACTCTGCAGGCCACTTCCTTTGAGATGTTCCTGTACCTGCAAAAGGCCAGGGCTCTTGGTGAGTCCAGGCCAAAGGTAGCAGATACCCACCCCCACTGCATGTCTTGGTGCTGACATCCCAGAGGATGGTGCACATGGAAGCTGACCAGTCAGCAGTAATGACAGTCACAGCAGCAGGAAACTTATGAACAGTGGGCAGGAGCTATGGCAGGTCTGCAGAGTCCTACTCAGTTGCCCTACCCCAGCTTCTAGAGCCAGAGGACACAGCCCTGCCTGCCCATACTCACCCATTACTTCCAGAATTTGCTCTATTTTCTAAGCAAAAGTTTTTCAGGCCAAATTGTCCTGAAATGGATCTCGCTTTAGGTCTTGGAAGACATTGTTCTTTTAGCTTTTGTTTCTTTAGCCAAATATCTCTTAGTACTAGGTGGGATTTGCCTATGGCCAGGGAGATAGGGTTTGTTCTAGCCCTGCTGAGTTCTAGGTACATATTAGGTGCTTAATAAATGTTGGTTGAGTGAAAGATGTGTTGGTTTGATGGCAGGAATAGTCTAGAATTTTTGAATTCTAGGGATGATTTTCATGGAGGGAAACCTTCCCTGTGTACCAGGAATGATGAGCTGGTGCACTTTCCCAACCCACTCAGTTACCACAGAGAAGCTGAGAGGGTCACATGGATTAGTGAGTCTGGAGGCTGAGAAAAGAAACCAGGTGAGCTTAGTGTGGCCACAGACTCAGAGGGGCATCTAGGTCTGATGGCTCAGGAAGCCTCTCCGCAGAAGAGGATCATCTCTGAAGAAGGAGGTAATTAAAAGAGCCTCACCCTTTCTGGAAGTGGGAGGAAGGCCAGAGATGACATTGTGGGGCCCAGTTAGAAATGAATATGCCAGGCCCCTTGTTTAAAAATTCTTCAGAATTTCAAGATGATGACCATGGTGATCAGACTAATCACAGCTCTTCTAAACCCAGGCCCTGTGTGACTGCATGGGTCACGCGCCCATGAAGTTGGCCTTGAATGAAAGCCGTTGCTGGTTCCAATTTCCTTCTCAGAGGCAGACAGTGGTGGCATTTCAGGGAAGCAGCTGGAGTTAGCTCCTCTCTGAGGCTTTTTGCGCTCTCCTTGGCCTATCAGCCTTGATTTGAGGCTGCACTGGTTCCAGCCCTACTGTGTTGGTATCACTGCCTTATTCCCCAGTTAGCTGTGAACAATCCTGAGGTTCTTCATAGCCAGTAGTGCTGAGACGCCACTGATCAGGGTCTACCATACTCTGGGCAGACACGCATTATATCCATTATCTCTAATCCATTCAGAAATGCCAACTATTTTTAACCCCACCTTACAGATAAGAAGACATGTGATCAGTGACGCAAGGCCACTTGATTAAAGGCCTCACAATTTGTAAATGACAGACCATGACCTGGATGATTAAAAAAAACTCTTCTTTTCATTCACTGCCTGGTCCTCGAGGGCCCAATTATGTCTTAGAAATATTTTAGTCATCTGCAGGGCCTTTTCTGTTCTCTCTCTCTCTCTCTTTTGAAGGCCAGGTTAGTGATAGGAGAATCTTTCAGAGGAACCCCTTATAAGAGAAGTAGGGATTTTGACTCCCAGGTAGTGCCCTGATTACTTGATTGTGCTGCTGTCCATTTCTGAGCATCCTAAGATAAGTATAGTTGCTATATGTTGGGGCTTCCTGGCCGCTAGGGCTCCCTTGATTTTAGGGGCTCCCTGATTTGTGCATCTTCCTGTCTCTCAGAGGTACTGAACTCTTTCTAGTCAACTGCATTCTTCTGAGTAGGTCCTCGGCCTAAACTGCATCTCTTCTCCCGGGAAGCTGGGAGGATGCTGTAAAAACCTAAACAACTTCCCTCCCCATTTTCCCAAAGACATAGAACAGCTGTTTGCCGCCTTCCCTCCAGGCTTCTCCCTGACCCCTCTCAGCCTTCTCTAATAAGGGCAAAGGCAGATGACCTCATGTCTCAAGGAAAGAGAGGGAAAGGCAGGTGAACCCAAGAGCAATGAGTTTTAGATGATGGCGATGAGTCTACTCCCACTCTTGCAAAGTTGGAAGGGCTGGGGGTGGGCAGTGTTTTAGGTGAGGTCATGCGCATTGCTGGTGCCTCACTTTATGCTTAACTAGAGTCCCTTCTGGAAGCCTGCAGGGAACAGGAAGGGCAGGTCAGCTACCACTGTAGAGTTCATGTAAAATAGAGCCTCATTGGCCTCCTGCTTTCTGAAGCTCTGCTCACACACTCACTTCACTTGCTAAACACATGTACTCTGCCATGGACAGGTACTGTGGCCCAGGGGGTTTGGCTTGGCAGACTGTCATTGTCTCCCAGACCCCCAGCATGGATTCTTTATTAGGCCTGTCTCTCTACCTCCGATCTCACCATTTTCTGGCCTAGTTAGAATCGTCCCCAGGACTAGAGTTTGCTTACTGGTTAAGAGTCCTGGTTCTAACTCTCCTCTCATTTTTTCTCTGGATGAGATTAGGTTAGTGCCTTGGGAAGCTTGGGATCTCGCTCAGCTGAGCTCCTTTTCCACCAGCTCCTGATGAAGAATAAATTGAGGGGACTGATAGGAATATTCTGCTGAGTCTCGCCGTTTGGGGACAAGCGGGTGTGTTGGCAATTCTCATTTGAAACTGTCATTTCTACCTCCAGAATATTCAACAGGACAGATTTTTACATAAATAATGTGGAAAATTGATTGTATGTGCCTGTTGGGCCATGGGGGATTTCGCCTTTGGAATCACACTGCAGCTAACTGGAGCTTCCTCTTGGAAGATGCTATTCTCTTGAGTCCTTCTGTGTGAGCTGGATCAGGTTTCATGCTGTTTTGCTCATCTCTGTTCCTGTATTTAGTAGCGGAAGAAGGAAAAAAAAACCAATCCCTTCTTCTGATTTTTTTTGACTATTGAGGCTAATTGTTCATGTGCTGAAAAGAATAAAATCAAAGACCAAGGATCTCTAAAATCAATCTTTCTGTACATACATGGGTATTTGTGTGTGTGTGTGTGTGCGTGCACTTTATCAAGGTGTAGTGTGATGTGAGCATCAAGCTAAAAATAAAAATGAGACATTTTTAAAAGAATCTTTCCCCCATTCCTCAAAGGTGCTGCCTTGCAGCTGTAATTACACCCTTTATGTACCGCGTGTGGAGAATTAGTGGCAAACATCTATGCATCCTGTGACATCATCGTGTTTGTCTTGCAATGTCTAATTGTGGTGGAGAGACAACAGGGACGATCAAATTGCAGGGCTAAGAAGGGAGACAGAAGCAAGCTGAGCTTTCAGATCACAGCTCTCTTACAAATGTTTGCCTGGGGAAAGAGAATCCTGTCTACTGGACTGAGGATGCAGACAATGCTCAAAACACAGGCAGCCATCCACAGGCTGCTTAGAAAAACCATTTCTCCAGAATATGTGTTGTATGGGGAGGGTGAGGAAAAGGTAGTAAAAGGTTCCCTGAGATTGTAGCCACCAGAGGCTGCTGATGAAAATTGTGCATAGCTGAAAGGGCAAATCACTCTCGTTTTTTCAGTGATTGTGCTGGATTTTGACTTGAAACCCAGCGGGGCGAATGTACCTGCCCCAACTCTGAGAGAGGTGTTGGACTGGTGGGTTTGTGAGCTGTGAACATTTATTTTTCAAGCTCTGGAGCTCTGTGCCTGCCCTACTGGTACTTCCATGTGACAAGTCTCAGATTGGTGATCTCTTTTTAGCCCTACTGTAGGCAGGAAGGAAGCAGCTGTCACCTGGAGGTGGTGGTGGCAAGGGGGGTGGTGGTTTGAGTGTTAAGTCACAGGCCTCTCTTTCGTTTTTTTTCCACATCTGGGAGGTTTTGATTCTACTCTCAGGCTAAGCTTAGGGGAGATTTAAATTGCTTAATATAAGAGACCAGTTCTCAGAAACCCTTCAAGATTGCTAATTCTGTGAGAATTTCCTCAGTCTTAAACTGACAGAGGTGTTGAGGTATTTTCTTTTTAGTGAGTGTTGGGTTCTAAAGGTCTGTAGGGAGGGAGAGAATTGCAGGCAGTCAAAATTAGACTTGAAAATTCCTTAACTTATGGGCAAAGTATACTTCAAGCTGCTTAGACTTAGAGGAAGACTGGGAAAGTCGAAGTACTAGAGAGCGGTGCTGGTTCTTTCTCTCCTCTTGAGCTCATTTGGGGGCCTGCATTTTCTGAGAGAATGTTGGGGAGGGTGGCAGCATTTAAATTAGTTTTTCTCAGTCTCTTCTGGCCAGCTTGGCGTTCTTTAATTTATTGAAGTGGAATGCATGGAGGATGCAATTTCAGTTCATCAATGGGTGGCCCCCAAACAATGCATTTGCTTTATTTGGAAGAGGAGAGAGGAAGGAGGGAAGAAGTGGGAGGGAGAGAGGGAGGGAGAGAGGGAGAAAACAAGAGAACAAGTACCTGGATGTTAACACCTTGACCTCAGGGACCCTCTGGCTTCACGGTGACACATTTACAAGCCTCTAGCTAATGCTAAAACCTATATAGCCATGAAAATGTGCTGGGCACTGACTAAAGCCACTTTACACATCTTGGCCCCCTCAATACTCACAACAACTCCATATAAGGAAACTTTATTATTCCATTTTTATAGAGGAGGAAACAAAGTCTTAGAGCCCCTTTATGGTTTTAGCCTTGCAGTAGCTTAAAATGAAAATGGGTGTTAGGAGCATGTGGGTGGAGACCATGGGAGGAAACTGGGACTTTAGGCTTCTTTCTTGGGGGCGGGTGGGGATGTTACAAGTGGAAAGCCCTGACTGCTCCTCCGCTGGGGGACTAGAGGAGCAGCCAGCTCCTGGGTTCAACTGCTGGCTGCCTGTCTCTGGGCTTTTCTGTAGTCTACTCTCTCTCTCTCTCTTTTTTTAAATATTTATTTTTTGTAATTATAGTTGGACACAATACCTTAATTAATTAATTAATTTTTTATGTGGTGCTGCGGATCGAACCCAGGGCCTTGCATGTGCAAGGTGAGCTCTCTACTGCTGAGCCATAACCCAGTCCCCTAGGCCACTCTCTCTTGCCTGATATACTTTCCTCACCCCTTCCACCCAATAACTCTTACTCCTCTGTCCCCAGCTCCTGCAGCTGGATCAGGATCTGCCTCATGTGGGCCACCCTCTTTCACAGCTCTCACTCTGTCTCACCTGCTGGACCATAGCCTTTTGGGTGGGGATGGCACTCGGCACCATGCCAGGCCCGATGTAGCATGTAGTGAATGTTTGCTGAAGGGATTCTGAGTAAGTGAAGAGCTACAGTATATCATTTCCTGTCCAGTTTCTAAAATACAGGCACCTTCCACCTGACATCAGTAATCCATTCCTAAAAATAAAATGTTCTGCACAAAAATGGTAACTGGAACCTATTTCCTATTACTTTAAATGGGAAAAATTACGACGTGTTACACCTTGACCCCAAATTCCTAACCACTTTCCTAAAACATGGTTGAAGCAAAAAAAAAATGCCTATATGTAACTAAAAGACTCTCGTGTTAGGATATAAAATGCCTAAAACAACCCTTTCTGATCCCCAGCTATTAAGATGGCAGTTACAGATGACTGCACTCTGTGCAGTGAATTACTTCTTCTGGGGTCATGTCTTTTCTCTCTGGCTTTACTCTCTTCTCCAATTTTTTCTTCAATATTTTCTCAAATTTTGGGGGACTTGTGCATTATTAAATAAAAATCAGTACAAGTTATCCAAGACTCCAGAAATATGTTCAGGGTAAGCACATGATAGGCAGACAATGGCTCACACATGAAATGCCACTAATTGAATCTGTAAGTTAATTAAGTCTTTTCCCTACACATTATTTAAAATCATACACTGAGTTTTGGGATTATAAATGTAATTAAATGTTTTTTTTCTCCTAAAATTTGTACCTCCCTTGAAATTTTTTTTTCACAATATTTTTACCATAGCCTGTGTCTTCTTTCTATCTTCCTCCTTTTATCTTTTTCTTTCCTTTCAAAATAATTGAGATCATGAAATTTGGGTGTGACCAGTGAAGGTCAGAATCTGCCACTATAGTGTAGAGATTATTTTAAGTTAAAGGCATTGGAGACTCAACAGATGTAGGAAGGGCCTTTCTCTGGTTTCCCTTCTCTGCCTAAAAGTAAAGTCTTCCAAAAAAAATTGTGCTATCAAAAATCCCACCTTCACTGGCTTCCTGTTCCAGGAGAAAGAGTGACTCCTCCAACCAAGGATGAGAAACTGGCTCCAGAGGCATAATTAGACCTCACTAAAATAAATCTCATGGTGCTATAAGGAATTGATTCACATGATAACAGAGGCTAAGAAGTCTCATGATCTGTGAGGTGGAGATTGTGGAGAGCCAATGTGTAGTTCCAGTCTGGATTCAAAGGTCTGAGAACCAGGAGATTCTGAGAACCATAGATTCCAAATCACTGAGAACCAGGAGAACAATGGTGTCAGTTTTTAGTCCAAGTCTGAAGGCCTGAGAGCTAGAGCAGCTGATTTTCTACGTCCTAGTCTGAGGACAGGAGATGAATGTTCAGCTGAAGCAGTTGGGCAGAGAGCAAATTCTCCCTTTTTTCGAGTTTTTGTTCTGTCTAGATTCTCGATTGTACTTTTCAATGCAGTAGGATATTATGCAATCTATTTTACTGATTTGCTACAATTTGAATGTCTCCATCAAAACCTATCTTGGAGCTTTTCTTCTCCTGTGAGGTATTCAGAGAGGGAATCAGGTGAGACCTTTTAGAGATGATTAGGTCATGGGGACTCTGCCCTCATGGATGAATTCATTCAATTGTGGATTAAGAGTTAAATTATGAAAGTGGGATCTGTTACAAAAGTGAGTTTGACTCTGTCTTTTGCATACATTCCTCTCATCATGTGATGCCCCACATTGTGACTCTAGAGAGTTCAGAAGTGCTAGCAAAATACAACTGCCCAATCTTGAATTTCTCAGCCTCTGAACTGTGAGCAGAATAAAACTTTTTCTTGTATAAATTACCAATCTCAAGTACTCTGTTAGAACAATAGAAAATGGAGTAAGGTACAGTTCAAATACTACTCTCATCTGAAAATATTGTTCTAGACACAATAATGTTCAACCTGTTGTCTGGTTACCCAAATAAATACATCAAATTAACCATTTCTCTTACCTTCCATTGGTTTCTCTTGTGTATTTATCAGTCATTTCCTACCATTTGTTGTCTTTTAAGATGCCATGGAAATACCCAATTCTAACTACTTCCTTCAGCCACTTTTCTTCTTCTTTTTTTTTTTTTTTGGTGATCCCCAGAATACATACATGAATGATCTTTGTCTTTTAAGTTTAACCATAGATTCTGAATCACTGGACCTAAGAGTAATAACATTTTTCCTCACTGACATGAAGCAATGTTCTATCAGAAAAATCTAAATAAGAAATAATTCTGCAATGCATGTCTTAGTTTTAAACTTCAAAAAGGTCCACATATGCCTCAACAGGACAGAGCTGCTTCTTCTCTGAAGTTTTCATGCTTGGTGATGTTGAAATAGTTCACCTGCAAATCCTGAGACTGTACCTAACTCTCATGAATTTGAAGTAAGGTTTAATCCCAGCTGAGAAAAAACTGCTTGAATGGCTCTCTGTTTCTTGTCATCCTTCCAACTCTCGGTCTTATGAAAATACCTGAATTTCTTGACTCATTCGATTAAGGCACTAAATCCTTTGTGTTATGGTTTAAATATGCGGTGTCCCCCAAAAGCTCTTGAGTGAGACAATGCAAGAAAGTTTAGAGGTGAAATAATCAGGTTATGAGATCCTTAATCTAATCAGTGCATTAATTCACTTGAATGGATCAACTAGGTGGTAACTGTAGGTAGGAGGAGGTAAGTCACTGGTTGGTTGCCTTTAGAGTATATATTTTGTTCCTAGTGAACTGAGCTCTCTCTCTTTGCTCCTTAGTGCCACGTCCTGAGCTGCTTTCCTTTACCACACCCTTCCACCATGTTATTTTGCCTCGCCTCTAGTCCAGAGCAATGGATTTGGCCACCTAGGGGCTAAGACCTTTGAAATGGTGAGCCTCAAATAAACCTTTCCTCCTTTATTCTGTTCTTGTCAGGTCTTTTGGTCACAGCAACAAAAAGCAAATATCTAACAAGAACAAATACACTTAATATTGGTTTTCCTTTTCTTTTACTTGGTAACCAAGCCCCTGAATCTTAACTGGGCGTAGAATTGAGACTCTATTTCCTAGCTTCTCTTGCAGGTTATGTGTAGTTACACAATTTGTTTTTACTAGTGGAATGTGAAAGGAAGTGATATGTGGTACTTCTGGAGTGTTGATAGAGTTGTCTTCCCTTGTCTATGGGAATATGTTGCAAGACCTCCAGTGGATGCCTGAACTGTGTCTGGATAGCACTAAAACCTCTCTATATTAGATTTCCCTAGACATATATGCCTATGATTGTTGAAAGCCACAGCCGAAATGGCCCCAGCAAACTTCCAGCTGATTGGCTCCTCTGCGGTGATGCTCATTGGGCTGTTTCCCCGCCCTTTCAGACCATGGAGCTGCTCATTCGGGGACTCTTTTGGCTCTGCCCACGTGACCCAGCCAATCGGCCTCAAGAGCCTGAGGAGTAGGGGTTGAGAGGCTCCCTGGAAGCCGGTGGTGGCAGTTGGGCTCTGAGAGAATTCCTGAAGAGCTCCTGTGGTGCGGAGTGTGTGTTCTAAAAATAAAGTTCCTTTCTGCTTGACAAGTGGCTCGTGAATTGTGCCCAGCCAGACTGTGGCATATGATAAAGTTTATAAATTGGGTCTAATAAGAGATTAATAACAACTACTAATAAAATAGAACAATTATAATACTATATTATAGTAAAAGTTATGTGTATAACTGTTTTATTATACTATACGCATTCTTCTTTGATGATATGAAATGGCACAAGGTTGAAATGAAAATGAAATGAGGTGAATGATGTAGGCATTGTGATGTAGTATTAGGTTATTACATAAGGTTACCTGAACACAAGCACTGTAAAACCATGAGAGTTCATTTGACAACTGAGAGAGAGGTACTAATTGATGGGTAGTATATATAGAATGGATACACTGGACAGAGGGATGATTTGTATTCTGGGCAGGACAGTATAAGATTCCCTCAGGCTACTCAGAACAATGTACAATTTAAAACTTTTGAATTACATATTTCTAGAATGTTCTACTAAATATTTTGGGACCATGGTTCAAACCACAAAAGGTGAAACCATGGATAAGGGATGGACTATGGTATCTTTTGGAATTTGGGAGTCCATAAAGATCCCCAACATTGTCATAAAGTAATTTTGACCCAGATAGGCCTTTTGCCAATGACTAAGAGCTCAGCATTGTACAGTTCACATTTAGCAAAATTAGAGACATGTTTAGCATAGTTCCTGGCAAAAAGTAGTGCTCAACAAATGCATATGTGTTGAGGGAATGAACAAATGGATGAATGAATGAATGAATGACTGTATTATATAGAGATATAGTTATTCATGCTGAAAGGTGGTCATCTTTCATTATTACAGCTGGAAGAATTATAAGAGAATCCTAAGTCAGCATAGACAGTCTTAGTGTGGCATTAAATGGCCCCAGGTTGACTGTTGTTTTACCTGCATCTCTCTACTTCCTATAGGAGATCCCTCTAGGTGGGTCATGGTAACATCCCATGCATGATGCCAATCCTACTGCCTTAGAGTATGTTGGGGTCCACAGAGAAATAGGGTTGAAATTAAGGTATGCTGTTTTGTAGAATTTGCCAAGCTGTTTTATAGCCAGTTTCTATCTTTCAAAAATTTATTCCTTGGTTTCAAGCAGAGATGATCAAATACAGAAACAGAAACTCATTGGTTGTATAGCAAGAGGTGAATACAGTGCCTTGGGGGTAACAATCTTTTCCAACACAAGATAAAATAGACAAGGCCCTTTTTGAAGCCTTCCAGAACTCAGTTACCAAGAATGTTAGAGTTTTCAGATGTTAATTTTCTTGCACCTGGAGTCAGCTGGATTGAACTTTGCTCTCAACAGATTCGGGCCTCAGGGTGTACTAGTACTCCTGCAGAATGGCTCTGTCCATCCCAGGAGGGAGATAAGCCTGATGTTTGCCAACAAAAGCCTTCTGAGCAGCTTGCTTACATCCTTAGTGCTCTGCCCTTGGATTTTTATCTTTCTTATTTGGGAAAAAAATCACAAGGACATGGGGCCTAACAGCATTGATTGTCTTGATAGTTTGTTGATTAAGCTCAGGAGATGCTGGCATCTGCAAATATATCTTATTAGGTGTGATCAGGCAAGTAAATTGTCCCTGCCCTCCAGCATGCTACAATAATTAACTCTAACACTAACAACTAAAAGTTAATCACAGCAGGTGCAAAGCCAGGGTCTCTTTGTCTGCATGCAAAACCTCTTTCTTATCATGGCTTCAAGGTGTTAGTTCTGAGACTTGGAACAGACTCTTTGAAAAAGAGCCTTTCCTTTTAGTGAAAGTGTTTTATATATTATCATTTTAATTTAATTAGATTTATAAAAGGCTAACCATGACATTTTAATAGCTTAAGCTCACATTAATATTCTGAGAATACTGTTTATCTCAGCCACTTGTGATTCAAAAAGATGTTTTTTCCAGAAAAGGAATTGGCTTTTAGGGCAATTACTGAAAAATAGCTTTCATTTGATTAAGATGGGTATCTTGCTATTAAAAAAAAGTTATTGAACTAAAATACATATAAGACACTAAAAAAATGTTAAGATTGTAGCTTAACACAATGTGTCTAGGAGAAAGGGAGACTGGGCCCTGTGTTTATGGAGATTACCCCGAAGGTGGCTAATGTCCTTCAGCAATGAGCAAATTAGTGAACTGTGCTTGTGATGTGCTGTGTGTTGTCAACCTAATGTTTTATTTATTTGCCTGAGAGCTGCTATCTTCATTAGGGAGTTTAGAGAGCAAAGCAAGATAATATTTACTGGCCTGGCAAACTAATAAGCTCTGCTCGTGTTTCTTCTTTTGCTATCATGGCTAATCGTTGTTTTTTAAAAAATAGCTATTCAATATGCTAATGGATCCTGTGGGAACAGGAGTCAACCATAACTTCCTGTAGAGGGAGGCATCGAGAAGAGAATAATTCAGCCTCCATATGCCTGTGGCTTTTGTGTGCCAAGTGTTGTGCTAGTTTGGGGACAGAAAGCACAGAAGCCTTGGGCCAGTCTTCCAGACACTCACGATTTGTAGGAGTTGGCACTGATGATCCAAACAGTCCTCCTTCTGAAGTGTATACAGCCATAGGTGCTCCTCTTACCCCAAAGAATCACAGAGGACAAGTCAGCCTGGTGTCATTAGAAACAACTACAAAGAGTAGGGAAGAGCTGGAGCTTGAAGAACTAGAAAGATTTTGCCAGAAAGGAAGTCAAGTGAGGCAGATTCCGGATGGAACCAGTAGTTCTCAAGGTACCAGCTCCAGCATCGGTTTGACCTGGTATTGTCAGAGGTGCACATTCTCAGACCTCACACAGGACCTATGCAATTGGAAAATCAGTGGGAGGTGGGTAAATGTCTCCAGCCATCCATGTTTTAACCTCCTTTCCAGGTGGTTCTGATGCATAGCAAAGTCAAGAACATGTACATTCTTGACATTTGAGGGACCAGAGCTTTAAGGTTGGTAGGGATGTGGAAGGATGGGGAATTAGGCTGTGAGGCTAGAAAGGTCAACTCGAATCAATTGTGAGAGAGTGCTTTTCTAATAACATCATTTCTGATGCAAGGTAACAGGAACCAACTCATACGATCTTAAACAAAATGGAAATTTATTTAAATAGCACCATGACATCTCATTGCTGTCCAAGGGAGAATTTGACAACCAGCTATCAGAAAGTACTTTTTCCTTTCCCTATTTCATATTATATTCTTGGATTAGATTCTGGTTCAGAGACTGTGAACAGTTTCATGGCTCTCTATGTGTATGGCAAAACGGTTTCCAAAAGTTTGTTGTAGTATATGAGGCCATTAGCACCGAACATAAACATGAATTTTACTGCATTCTTACCAACAATAGTTTATTGTTTATTACTTGATAGGGGGAAATGGCACATCATTGCTTTTTATACTTGTTTATTAATAAAATAAAATATTTAAATCATAATAATTTAGCAATTGTGTTTCCCACTTACAAAATATTTTTTGCCTTTATTTTATCAGGAGGAGACTAGTCTACTCTCCAGGTATTCTGGATAACAGCAATTCTATAAAACTGAGAGAAAACCATGAGGTTTGGGTTGCTACAGATGCTGTCAGCTCAGCAATGGGGACACCCTCGAAATTGCCTTCACTAGGGTGGAAAGGGCCAAGGGGTCAAAAGAACCATGGCCACGTCCCAGCTCTGCCTCTTATATGCCTTGTGATTTGGAGTAGGTTTCCTTTGAGCCCCAGTTTCATCATCTAGAAAAGAGGAATGATCTCTCCTACTTACATGATATTTGGAAGCTCACAAGGAGCTCAGGCACTTGATTCTGATTTAGTTTATGCTTGAATTGAAAAGCACTACATGTATGTAAGATGCACTCTTGTGACATTGACTAGCTGGTGAAGGGTCTCCACAAGGTCACTCTGGCTCAGGACTTTTTGCAGTTAACCCACAAGCAGAAACATCGCTGGTCTACATCAGCCTTTTCACTTCTCACAGGACTGGGATCCATTCACAGATGCGAATTCTGCAAAGACACAAAGGGTGTTGCAGGTGATATCTTATTTTCACCAGCAGGGGATAGGTTTCACAAATAAGTGGAAAAACCTGACATTTCATACCTCCTGAGTGCACAGTTTGATTTGTTCCTTCCTTCCTCATTTCATGTGCCAAGTACTGGGGTGAGCAAGAGCTGACCCAACCTGTGCTTCTATGGAGTTTGTATGGTTATTCAGAAGGACACGCTGCCCCAGGGTCACTAGGTTTTACTGGGTCTTCAGTTGATTGAATGGTGCTTTACCGTTTATAAGGCACATCTAAAACAATTTGTGCATTTGATTCTGCCACTGAAGTCATGAGGAAGGCTAAGAGGCAACCTAAAAGTTTAGGGACTTGCTTACAACCCCATTGCAGAGTGAGTCTGGGGGTCAGCCAGGCTTGTGCCAAGTTCCCTGACCTTAGTTCAGTGCCTTGTCACAGCAGCACAGTCATCTGTCCTTTTCATTCCCACATTTACAGCGGGTTAAACTTAGCTCTGTTTTGATGAGGGAATTGAGATGATGGGTTTCCCTAACAGGATCTCAATTCACCTTAAAACTGGGTTGCAATCTGTGTATGGGGTGAAGGTGGGAGTTCATAACCCACTTGAATCAAAGTGTGGAATATGATATGTCAAGAAATTTGTAATGTTTTGAACAACCCACAATAAAAAAAAAAAAAACAAACCTGGGTTGGCTTTTGTTGTGTCAAATGCGGCTCTAAATGTAATTAAGAAAAGGAAGCCCTGCAGCCAGAAATTAAAAAGCTAAAAGAAAAAGAATTAAGGTCTGGGACTTGCTGACCTAAAAAGCCAGGGTCACAGTGCTGTTAAGGGGAGGGTCCCACGCAGCAGTGGCTCAGCTCTGCTCTGAAGGGAAAGTGTCCCTGCCAGTCAATGGAATTACTGGAGATGGTTCTGAGGGATAAAGGGAGATAAGTGAGCCAGATAGAAAAGCTTGCAGAAAATTGAACAAAACCAGGAGAAAATGAGATGGGCTAAAAAAAGCAGCTCGGGGAACCTGGGTTAGAGAAACAGCCTGTTCCTTAGCCTGCCTTCAATGAGAAGATGCAGTCTGAGCAATTGGGCAGAGGGGCAGGGTCCGTCTGAGGCATGGCCAGGAATGGCAGTTTTGTGGCTCCTCTGCAAATCACAGCTGTAGAGGGGAACAATTTGCTTACCTGATGATCTCCTCCACTGGACTGTGACCCCTTGGAAGGCAGAGCTGCCGTGCTCAGCTTGTATCTTGAGCACAGGTAGAGTGTCCTGGGCACATCCAAGCTGGAGAGCAGGCACCCTGGGGTTGTACAAAGCAATGCCTGCTGTTTCTGTTTAATCCGTTAAGGTTTTCAAGCCATTGAGATGTTTTTAACACGAAATACAAAAATGCTGTTTCCTACCAAAGATTCTCTAACTCAGGTGAAAGAAAGGAGCTTGTCCTATGAATCCACAGATGAGGCATGTAAGTGAAAACAATTATCCTATAATCCAGGCCATGGTTATTTTTGTAAATCTCAAATTTCTGGGAAGTTATTCTGTTCTCTGCCTTCATCTCAGAGAGGAGTGGTTTGATTGTTATCTTATGAATCAAATAAGGGTGGTCAAAGTGGCTAGTTCTCTGGCTTTGCCTTTTTTTTTTTTAAAAAAAAATATATATTTTAGTTGTAGATGGACATAATACTTTTATTTTATTTATTTACTTATTGGTATGTGGTGTTGAGGATGGAACCCAGTGCCTCACATGTGCTAGGCAAGCGCTCCTCCACTGAGCTACAACCCCCGCCCCATGGCTACACCTTTTGATAACTAAAATAGGAGAAAATAATAAAGTCTCTTTCCTCTACCTGCCTCCCTACTCTTCTCTTTTACCTCCTCCTTCTCCAACCTCATCTGGCCCAAGAACCTCTTTATCTCCATCTTTTTGAGTCCCCCTTCCAGTTAGCAGTCCCTCCATCTGGAACCTCCATCTCCTTCTAGAGAAGCCCAGTGATCCCTTAGTGCCTCCAGGGATTACAGAGAGCCTTGCTTCTTTTCTAGCTCCTAGTTCCTGCTTCTGGCGAATTCTTTCTTGATTTCTTCTTGTCTTTCCTCCTGGACACACTGTCCTCTCCTGCACATCGTCTCCCCCACATGGACATAGCTCCATCTCCTCGGTTCCTCAGGACAACCACACACGAGGCCATGCTGGGAGGCAGACTTTATTGAAGGACCATGGGCACATCCTGAAGCTGTGCCATATAAATGATGATTTCCATACTATTAAAAAATTTGAAGGTTAGCCATGCTTGTTATTGGACTGTCCTCACATCTTTACATCTTTATTTTCTCTCTTCCCGACTGCTTTATCCCTCTTTTGCAGGTTACCTTTGAAAACTGATTTCCAGGAGGAAGAAAGAGGAGGAGCTGAGCTGAGCTAGTTCTTACTCACTCTTCTGAAATTTATGTCATAGGGTAAGAAGAATGACTTCCAGAAGGACAGTTAAAGATCCAGGGTGAAGAGAGACCAGGGAAATGTCTCAACCTGCAAACTATTCTAAACCTGTTGAAACTGGTTAGTTTTTCATTTTCTATCTCTGCCTAACTTTTTCATTTTCTATCTCTGCCTAAAGTCAGACTAACTTTCATATCTAAATGTAAAATAGCGGCCCAAAAGGGAGCCTGGATTTTCACAATTTCTCTACTCAGTTAGTTTCACAGAGGGGATTCCTTTTGCTCTTTAACTGCCACCATCCTTTTGTAGATGACACATGTCACGTGCCAACCAGTAGACACCTTGAGTCTTTACTTGGCTTTTATTTCCCTTTACTTTATGACAGCCATCATTTAATATCAACATTTATTGAGCATTTAATGATAACTCTGGGCTAGGAATGATGGAATATACAAATATGATAAAGATGTTCTCATCCTCATGAGCTAATATAAAATTAACATGAAGTTGTGCCATGTATTTTAAAACATTTAAAAAAGCTTTATCCTGCAGTATCTGTGAAATGGGGAAGGGAGGTGGTCTATCTTGAAGAACAACAAAACAGAAGCTCAGACCTATTAAGTGACTCATACAGATTAAGTGACTCGTCCAGACCCTCACAGGTAATAAGAGAGAGAACTAGAACTAGAAAATGTGGTTTTTGACCCCTATTCTAGTCCCTTCTTACTGTACCAATGCTCACACTGGTGCATCACGTTCTCAGGAAGAGAGAAGAGTATTCTGACAATTATTAGATTTGTTCTGTATATGGAAGAAACTCAGCCGCTCTTGGGAAAAAGTCCAGTGTCCAAATCCGAGAGCTTCAATAAGTCATATCAGAATGATTTTCAAAAGAATGTTTAGGTTTTAAGGTTAGCTGGATGTGAATTGTAGCTTTATGAAAGTCATTACCCTATTCTAGGGAGATTTATGTTTTTTGGTTTTTTTTGTGGGGGGGAACTGGGGATTGAATCCAGGGACACTATACCACTGAGCTACACCCCCAGCCCCTTTTCATTTTTTTTTTTTTTTTTTAATTTTGAGACAGGATCTTGTTAAGATGCCCAGGCTGGCCTCAAACTTGTAATGCTCTTAACTCCACCTCCTAAGTCACTGGGATTATAGGCTTGCGCCAATTTGCTGGACTCAAGGGTGGATTTTAAAGTAAATATTACTTGGAGAGATGAATAATTGTTGATACCCCAGAGTTCAATTAAATGCTTACTGAATGCATGTAGTTAGGCAAATTATATAATAAAGTCTATTTTGATAGAATTCACTATTTTGTAAAACTTACATTGACCTCTGTTCAGAGAAAACCCAAAGAGGAAGATGTAACCATGACTACAGAAAGCCTGGGAGTTGTTGCAATCCTAGAAAACAGAGTTGCTTTTCAACCTCCCAAAGCAGGTTTTCACAGCGCACTTTGTTTTCCTTATGCAACGAACATTCCAGAAGAACCATGGGCCATATTGAAGACTGTGTGGACTTCTGCATCCAAAGCCACAAAGCAGAGAAAATGAGAAACCCTAATGACCTTGAGGTACCCAACAAACAGTTCTTGCAGATGGCCCTCTTTCTGGACTTGCTTCTTTATTGTTGGATTTGAGGCTGATTTGAGGTTTTCTATTATTTGCAAAACAAAACCCAAAACAAATCATGAAAACCTAAATGAGAGAACACTTATCTGTCATTTGATATGTCCTTTATTTTATTTTCCTGAACTATTCTGAGATTTGTCCCCGACAGTGCCAAAGTTCTTGTATTTAGACTATCAAAATATGTGGAGATCCTTTCTCTGCTGTGGTCACAGATAAATGTATGAAGATTTTGTGTGCATTAGATTGTAGTTAAAAAGTCATAGCTGTTGATGCAAATTAATCATCCCCTAGCATGATGCTTGGTGTGGATGCTCAATAAGTAAGTTAGCTGTCTGATTACAGACCTCTGATCAGTGTAGTACACATTTTCATCTTTTTCTTGAAATCCTTACCATGATATTAAATATGTCCTATATTGCCTGGTTTAAGTATATCTTGTTGTATTACTCATGATGTATGATAAATAATACCATTGTTGTTTGAGAATAGTAGTTATTATTTATCATTTTCTAAGTGCTAGGGTCTGTGTGGTTGTTATTTCATTTTATCAGAATTCTATAAGGTGGGCATTATTATCCTCATTTTTAAAATGTTGAAATTGAGGTGATCTTTTGATGGAAAAGTTTTTGACTTTAATATATTCAAATGTTTTGATTTTTTGTTTATAATCAGTGCTGTATGCAGTTTCTTTAAAAAAATTTTTCTCTTATCCTAAAAATGTATTCACTCAAATTTTTATTTAAAAATTTTAATTTGTATTTTTTGACACATAAGACTTTAAAAATTATTTTCTTTTTGATTAGCATGCATTAATTGTACAAATTTTTAGGGTTCCATGTACAGTTCAACAGGTACATATAATATGCATGGTCAAATCCAGCTTTCATTTTTTATTCTCCCACCATAGCCCAAACACCTTTCCCAATCTCTAGTAGTCACTATTCTACATTCAGGTCAAAGATTTTTAGCTTCTATGTAGTGAGGAAGAACATATAGTATTTATCTTTCTGTGACAGGTTTGTTTCACTCACATAATGTCCTCCAGTTCCAACCATGTTGCTGCAAATGACAGGATTCCATTCTTCTTTATGGCCAAATAATATTCCACTACATATATATATACCACATTTTCTTGATGCACTCATCTGTTGATGGGCACCTAGGTTGATTCCATATCTTAGCTATTGTAAACGACACCTCAATAAAAATGGGGCATACATATTTCTCTTTGGTATGCTGTTTTATATTCCTTTGGATATATATCCAGAAATGGGATATTGGGATCATATGATAAGTCTATTTTTTTTGATAAACCTCAATACTGTTCTCTGTATTGGCTGTACCAATTTATATTCCAACCAACAATATGTAAGAATTCCTTTCTTCCACATCCTTGCTAGAATTTTTATTTTTTGTTGGTAATAGTCATATTAAATGATGTGAGATGTTATCTCATTGTGGTTTGGATTTTGCTTTTCCATGATGGCTAATGATATTGAGCATTCCTTTGTATATTTGTTAGTCATTTTTGCATTTATTTTCTCTCTCTCTCTCTCTCTCTCTCTCTCTGTGTGTGTGTGTGTGTGTGTGTGTTGGCAGCTGAACCCAGGGTTTTGCATATACTAGCAAACATTCTCACTACTGAACTACATCTCTAGACTCAGCCATTTGTATTTCTTTTAAAGAGAGGTATCTATTTAGATCACTTGCCCATCTCTAAATAAATTACTATTTTTTTGTTAATTTTTTTGAGTTCCATATATATTCTGGATATTAATATGTTTGCCAGATAAATAGTTGGCAAATATTTTTTTTCCATTCTCTAAGTTCCCCCTTGAGTTTCTTGTTTTCTTTCCTGGACAAAAGGTTTTTAGTTTAGTGTAATATAATATGTTTTAGTTTTATTTGAATTTCCTGTTATTTTTTAGGTCATATCTAAAAAAAAAAATCACTGCTTAAACCAATGTTTTCTTCTAGTAGTTTCAGATCTTACGTTTCAGTCTTTGATTCATTTGAACTGATTTTTGTAACTGATAGAGATAGGGTTCAAATTTCAATCTCCTGCATATGAATACCCAATTTCCCAGTGAGGAAGAACATGTAGTATTTGTCTTTCTGTGTCAGGTTTGTTTCACTCACATAATGTCCTCCAGTTCCAACCATGTTGCTGCAAATGACAGGATTCCATTCTTCTTTATGGTTTGGTGTAATATAATATGTTTTAGTTCCCATTCTCTAAGTTCCCCCTTGCACCGTTTATTGAAGAGCCTGTCCTTTTTATAATCTGTGATTTTGGTGCCTTTATCAATAACCAGCTGACTAAAGGTGTGTGGGTTTATTTTAGGGATATCTTCTGTTCCATTGGTCTATGTGTTTGTTTTTATGCCAGTACCATGCTGTTTTGGTTACTCCGGCTCTGTAGTATATTTCAAAATCAGATTTTGTGGTGCCTTCAGCTTTGTCCTTTTTGCTCAAAATCGCTTCAGATTGTTGGGATTTTTTTGTGTTTTTATGTGAATTGTAGGATTGTTTTCTCTAATTCTGTGAACAATGTCATTGGTATTTGATTGAGATTGCATTGAATGTGTTAATTGTTTTTGGTGGACATTTTAGCATTATTAGTTCTTCCAATCCATGAGCATGGGAGCTTGTTCCCCTTTTTTTTTTTTTGGTGTGTTGTATTCTTCAAATTTTTCCATTAGTGTTTTATAATTTTCATTGTAGAGTTTTTTCAGTTCCTTGGATGAATTTATTCCTAGGTATTTTTCATTACTATTGAGAATGGGATTGCACTCAATATTTCTTTCTTATGTTTATATTGGTATATAAGAATGCAACTGATTTTTGTATGTTAATTTTGTGTTCTGATACTTTGCTAAATTTGTTTGTCAGAGTCTAAGAGTCTTTTGGAACATTTAAGTGTGTGTGTAGGTGTGCACACATGCATGTGCACATGTATGTGTGTATTCAGATCATCTGCAAACAGTAATAATTTGAATTTCTTCTTTTCATATTTTTATCCCTTTTATTTCTTGCCAAACTGCTCTGTCTAGTACTGTATTGGATAAGAATGGTGAGAATGGATACCCTTATATTGTTTCAGATCTTAGAGGAAATGCTTTCAACTTTCCCTATTTCCATAAGTTTTGCCATAAATAGTCTTTATTATGTGAAGGCATGATCCTTCTATACCTAAGTTGTTCATGATTTTTATTATGAAGGGATTCTGAATTTTATTAAATGCGTTTTCTGCATCTGTTGAGATGAACATGTGATTTTAACCTTCAATGTTGAAATGATATATGTTCACTGATATTATGTTCACTGATTTGCATATGTCAAATAAGCTGTATGTCCCTTGGATAAACCCAGGTTGATATGGTGAATATTCTTTTTGATATGCATTTGGATTCAATTTGCTAGTATTTTGTTTAGGATTTTTGCATCTATGTTCATCAGAAATATTGATCTATAGTTTTTCTTTTTGGTTGTATCCTTATCTAGCTTTGTTATCAGAACAATGCTGGACTCATTGAATTTGGAAGCACTTCTTCCATTACAATTCTTTGGAAAAATTTGAGAAGAATGTCATTAGCTCTTCTTTAAAGCATTGGTAAAATTTAGCCTCAAATTGAAGCCATCATGCCCTGAATTTTTCTTTGTGAGAAGATTTATTACTGATTCAATCTTATTACCTATTATTGCTCTACTCAGGTTTTTTTATATTCATGGCTCAATTTTGGCAGGTCATATGCATCCAGAAATTTATCTATTTCTTCTGGGTTTCCATTTGTTAGTATACAATTGTTCATAATATTCACCAATCATACTTTGTATTTTTGTGGTATCAGTTGTAATGTCTCATTTGTCATCTCTAATTTTATTTATTTGCGTCTTTTCCTTTTTTCTTTGACAAAAAATCCTACTGTTTCACTGATATTTTATTAAACATTTTTAGTCTCTATTTCATTTACTTTTTTTCTGATCTTTATTTTTTCTTTCCCCCTACTAATTTTGGGTGTGGTTTTTGATTTTCTAGGTTCTTCATATACATCAAGTTGTTTATCTAAAATCTTTCTATTTTTTGATATTGTCTTATATTGCTATAAGTTTTCCTCTTAGTACTGCTTTTTCTCTATCCCATAAAGTTTGGTATGTTGTGTGTGTTCATCAGCTCTAAGATACTGTGATAAAATACCTGAGAAAATCAGCCTGGAGGAGGAAAGATTTATTTTGGCTCATGATTTCAGAGATTTCAGCCCATGGTCACTTGACTTTATGGATTCTGGGTTTTTGATAAGGCAGAATATAATGGGGGGAGAATGTGTGGTATATGGTAGAACAAAACTGCTCATTTCATGGTGACCAGAAAAAGTTGAGAGTAAGAGAATGTTTGCTTTATTTCAAAACAGAGCCCTTCCCCAAAATCTAATATTGTATGAATTCATCAATGGATCAATTCATAATCAATCAATTAATCTATTGATGATGTCAGAGCACTCATTATTCAGTCACCTTCAAAGAACCTGCCTCTGAACACTGCTGCACTGGGCACCAAATCTTCAATACACTAGTCTTTTGGGGGCATAATGTCCAAACCACAACATTGTATTTCCCTTTTTGTTTGTTTTGAAAACTTTTGAAATTTCCTTTTTGATATCTTAAATAATCTATGTTCAATGTAAGTTATTTAGGCTCATTGTATTATATTATTGTATAATTTCTAACTTTTTTTCCTTGATGATTTCTAATTTTATTCCACAATGGTACAGTATATTCTTTTAATATTTTAAAATTTGAGTTGCTTTGTGGCCTAATATATGGCTTATTCTAAGAAAGTTTCATGTTCTTATGAAAAGAATGTATATTCTGTAGCTGTTGGATGACATGTTCTATAATGTCTATTTAGTCCATTTGATCCATAGTATAGTTTAATTCTGATATTCAGTTTTTGTTTGGATGATCTTTCCATTGATCTTATGGAAATTTTTTATTCTAATTTGTTATATATAATAGTAGAAAGCATTACAATTCATATTACACATACAGAGCACAATTTTTCATATTTCTGGTTGTATACAAAGTATATTCACACCATTCATGTCTTCATACATGTACTTACAGTAATGATGTCCATCTCATTCCACCGTCTTTTCTACCTCCATACCGGCTCCTTTCCCCTCCCATGCCTTTGCTCTATCTAGAGTTCCTCTAATCCTCCCATGCTTCCCCTCCCAACCCCATTATGAATCAGCCTCCTTATGTCAGAGAACACGTTTGGCATTTGTTTTTTGGGATTGGCTAACTGCACTTAACATTATATTCTCCAACTCCATCCATTTACCTGCAAATTCCATGATTTTGTTCTCTTTTATTGCTGGATAATATTCCATTGTGTATATATATATACTTCATTTTCTTTATTCATTCATCTATTGAAGGGCATCTAGGTTGGTTCCACAGTTTATTATTGTGAATTGTGCTGCTATAAACATTGATGTGGCTGTGTCCCTATAGTATGCTGTTTTTAAGTCCTTTAGATATAAACTGAGGAGAGATAGCTGGGTCAAAAGGTGGTTCCATTCCCAGTTTTCCAAGGAATCTCCATACTGCTTTCCATATTGGCTGCAACAATTTGCAGTCCCACCAGCAATGTGTGAGTGTGTCTTTTCTCCCACATCCTTGCCAACACTTATTGTTGTTTGTATTCTTAATAGCTGCCAATCTGACATACAACAAATGGAGTGAGATGAAATCTTGGAGTAGCTTTGATTTGCATTTCTCTAATTGCTAGAGATATTTAACATTTTTTCATATATTTGTTGATTGATTGTGTATCATCTTCTGAGAAGTGTCTGTTCAGTTCCTTGGCCCACTTATTAATTGGGTTATTTGTTTTTTTGTTTTTGTTTTGGTGTTCAGATTTTTGGGTTCTTTATATACCCAAGAGATTAGTGCTCTATCTGATATGCAAGAGGTAAAAATTTGCTCCCAAGATCTAGGCTCTCTATTCACCTCGCTGATTGTTTCTTTTGCTGAAAAGAAGCTATTTAGTTTGCATCTATCCTGTCTATTAATTCTTGATTTTAATTCTTGTGCTATAGGAGTCTTATTAAGGAAGTAGGGGCCTAATTTGACATGATGGAGATTTTGGCCTACTTTTTCTTCTATTAGGTGCAGGGTCTCTGGTTTAATTCCTAGGTCCTTGATTCACTTTGAGTTGAGTTTGTATATGGTGAGTGTTAGGGGTTTAATTTCATTTTGTTGCATATGGATTTCCAATTTTCCCAGCATCATTTGTTGAAGAGGTTATCTTTTCTCCAATGTATGTTTTTGGCACCTTTGTCTAATATAAGATAACTGTAATTATGTGGGTTAGTCTCTGTGTCCTCTATTCTGTACCATTGGTCTACCAGTCTATTTTGGTGCCAATACCATGCTGTTTTTGTTACTATTTGCTTTGTAGTATAGTTTAAGGTCTGGTATAGCGATGCCACCTGTTTCACTCTTCTTGCTAAGGATTGTTTTAGCTATTCTGGGTCTCTTATTTTTCCAGATGAATCTCATGACTGCTTTTTCTATTTCTATGAAAATGTCATTGGGATTTTGATCAGAATTGCATTAAATCTGAATAGTGCTTTTGGTAGTATGGTCATTTTGACATGATTAATTCTGCCTATCCAAGAACAAGGGAGATCTTTCCATCTTCCAAAGTCTTTTAAAATTTCTTTTCTTTTTTTTTTTTTTTTAGCATTTTGTAGTTTTTGTTGTAGAGGTCTTTCACCTCTTTTGTTAGGTTGATTCCCAAGTATTTTATTTTATTTTTTGAGGCTATTGAAAATGGGGTAATTTTCCTTGTTTCCCTTTCAGAGGATTGTCACTGATATACAGAAATGCCTTTGATTTATGGGTGTTGATTTTATATCCTGCTACTTTGCTGAATTCATTTACTAGTTCTAGAAGTTTTTTGGTGGAATTTTTGGGTCTTCTAGGTATAGAATCATGGCGTTGGCAAATAGTGCTAATTTGAGTTTTTCTTTTCCTATCTGTATCCCTTTGATTTTTTTCGTCTGTGTAATTGCTTTGGCTAGTATTTCAAGAACTATGTTAAATAGAAGTGTTGAAAGAGGGCATCCCTGTCTTGTTCTAGTTTTTAGAGGGAATAATTTCTCAATTTTTCTCCATTTAAAATGATGTTGGCCTGGGGCTTAGCATAGATAGCTTTTATAATGCTGAGATATGTTCCTGTTATCCCTAGTTTTTCTAGTGTTTTGAACATGAAGGGTGCTGTATTTTGTTGAATGCTTTTTCTGCACCTATTGAGATGATCATATGGTTCTTATCTTTAAGACTATTGATGTGATGAATTATATTTATTGATTTCCTTATGTTGAACCAAACTTAAATCCCTGGGATGAACTCCATTTGATCATGGCACATGATCTTTTTGATATGCTTTTGTATTCTGTTTTCCAGAATTTTATTGAGAATTTTTGTATCTGTATTCATTAGAGGTATTGGTCTGAAGTTTTCTTTCTTTGATGTGTCTTTGCCTGATTTTGGAATCAGGGTGATATTGACCTCATAGAATGAGTTTGGAAGTGCTCCCTCTTTTTCTATTTCCTGAAATAAATTGAAGAGTATTGGTATTAGTTCTTCTTTAAAGGTCTTCTTGAGCTCGGCTGTCCAGTCCTGGGCTTTTCTTGGTAGATTTCTGATGGCATCTTCTATTTCATTGCTTGATATTGGTCTGTTTAAATTGTATATATTATCCTGATTCAATCTGGGCAAATCATATGACTTAAGAAATTTGTTGATGCTTTCAATATCTTCTATTTTATTGGAGTACAAGTTTCAAAATAATTTCTAATTATCCTCTGTATTTCTGTAGTATCTGTTGTGATATTTGTGATATTTCCTTTTTCATCACATATGTTAATAAGTTGAGTTTTCTCTCTCCTTCTCTCTGTTAGCATAGTTAAGGGTTTGTCAATTGTATTTATTTTTTCAAAAAAACAACTTTTTTTGTCAATTTTTTCAATTGTTTCTTTTTATTCAATTTCATTGATTTCAGCTCTGATTTTATTATTTCCTATCTTCTCCTGTTTTTGGTGTTGATTTGTTATTCTTTTTGTAGGGCTTTGAGATGTAATGTTAATTTGTTGACTTTTTCTTTTATGGAATGAACTCCATGCAATGAGCTTTCCTCTTAGTACTGCCTTCATAGTGTCCCAGATATTTTAATACATTGTATCTGTGTTCTCATTCACCTCTAAGGATTTTTTTAATCTCCTCTTTGGTGTCTTTTGCAACCCGTTGTTCATTCAGTAGCATATTGTTTAGTCCAGGGGTTAGAGTAGCTTTTCTTTTTAATTTATCATTGCTTTCTAATTTCATTCCATTATAATCTGATAGAATGCAGGGTAGTATCTCTCCTTTTTTTATATTTGCTAATAGTTGCTTTGTGGCATAAAATATGGTATATTTTAGAGAAGGATCCACATGCTGCTGAGAAGAAAGTGTATTAGTTCATTGAAGGATAAAATATCCTATATATGTCAGTTAAGTCTAAGTTATTAATTGTATTATTGAGTTCTATAGTTTCTTCATTCAGCTTTTGTTTGGAAGATCTATCCAGTAGTGAAAGAGGTATGTTGAAGTCACCCAGAATTATTGTGTTGTGGTCTATTTGAATCTTGAACTTGAGAAGAGTTTGTTTAATGAATGTAGACCCTCCATTATTTGGGGCCATCTAAATTTATTATTGTTATGTCTTGTTGATGAATAGTTCCATTAAGTAGTCTGAAATATTCTTCTTTATCCCTTTTGATTAACTTTGGCTTGAAATCTACTTTATTTGATATGAGAATGGAAACCCCTGGTTGTTTCCATAGTCCATGTGTGTGGTATGATTTTTCCCAAACTTTCACCTTCAGTCTGTAGATGTCTTTTTGTATGAGATGAGTCTCTTGGAGGCAGCTGCCGCAGTCTGGCTGGGCACAAAATCACGAGCCACTCAAGCAGGAACAAACTTTATTTTTTGAAACTGCCGCCAATGCTCTGTCCGCGCCCCGGAAGATCGATCGACCCACGAGGCCTTCTCCCGGCTCCCCGGAAACCAAGAGGAAGTTCCTCCTCCGGAATTCCCTCCTACCGCACTTCCCCAACCAATGGGAACTCTCCAGGAGTCCCGTAGCAGGCCCAGGTGGACAGCAGGAGTCCAATATCCATATGAATGCAAATCTTAACATAATCATATCATCTCAATGGCTTGTTGGCATCACCTTTCAACCAAAAATGCCATGCATCATATTACTTGGCTGTGGCTCTTAGCAGGCAGCATATTGTTGGGTCTTTTAAAAAAATCCAGCATTCCAGTCTATGTCTTTTGATTGGTGAGTTTAGGCCATTAACATTCCAGGTTATTATTGAGACATGATTTGTATTCCCAGCCATTTTTGTTTATTTTTTGTATTTAACTTTACTTGGCTTCTCCTTTGATTAGTTTTTCCTTTAGTGTAATACCTCCCTTTTATGATTTTTATTGTTGTTTTTCAATTTCTCTTCATGGAATAATTTTCTGAGGATGTTCTGTGGTTTAGGTGTTTTGAGTTGTAAATTCTTTTAACTTTTGTTTATCATGGAAGGTTCTTTATTTCATCATCAAATCTAAAGCTTAGTTTTGCTGGATATAAGATTCTTGGTTGGCATCTATTTTCTTTCAGAGCTTGATATATGTTGTTCCAGGATCTTCTAGCTCTCAGTGTCTGGGATGAATAATCTTCATATAATCTAATTGGTTTTGTCCTATGTGTAATCTGATTCCTTTCTCTTGTGGCTTTTAATATTCTCTCCTTATTCTGAATACTAGAAATTTCCATTATAATGTGATTTGGTGTGGATCTGTTTTGATTTTATACTTTTGGCATTCTGTAAGCCTCTTGAATTTGGTTTTCCAATTCATTCTTCATGTTTAAATTTTTTTTTGATATTATTTCATTGAATTGATTGCTCATTTCTTTGGTTTGGAACTCTATGCCTTCCTCTATTCCAACAACTCTTAAATTCAGTCTTTTTATGCTATCCCATATTTCTTGAATGTTCTGTTCAGGTTTTTTACCATTTTTACTGTGTGTTCTACATTCTTTTCAAGATTATATATTTTGTCTTCATTGCCTGAGGTCCTGTCTTCCAAGTGGTCTACTCTGTTGGTAATTCTTTCAATTGAACTTTTAATTTGTTTTATTGTTCCTTTCGTTTCAAGGATTTCTGTTTTTTTAAGAACTTCTATCTCCTAATTGAAGTAATCTTTTGCTTTTTTATTTGTTTATGTAGTTCTTTATCAAAATGATCTTTTTCTGCCTGTATTTGCTCTCTTATATCATCCTTTAATTCACAGAAATTTTAATTATGTACATCTTGAACTCCTTATCTGTAATTTCTTCTGCTGTGCTGGCCATAGATTCTGATAATGTAGTATCTTGATTTGTTTGGGGGCACTTTCTTCCCTTGTCTTTTCATATTGCTTGTGTGTCTTTCCTTCTAGCACTGTGGATCGGAGGCATTACCATTTTTACCCTATAGGCTTATAGTGCCCCTGTAGGGTTCTAATACCTCTCCTTTGAGGTGAAGGACATTGTTAACAGATCCCAATATAAACAATATACACCCTAAAAACAAACATTTGCTATTAAGACGTTTACAGTTTGGTCCCAATGTACAGAAATGGTGAATTCAATTATTATTTACAATATAATCACTAGGTTTGTAAAAGGGCTTACAGTTTCTGATGGTGGATGAAGAACCAGGTATGAGGTGTTGGAAGATATGCTGAAGAGTAGGAGGTGAGGATATAGAGTTATTATATCTTAGGAAGTGTGAAAGAGAAACCTAAAGAGGAAGATTAGTGTAGCAGGAGAAGAGAGAGGAAGTAATTTTGTGTAGACAAGTAAGTGGGAAAACAGTAGATTACATAAAACATACACATATATTAAGAAAAATAAAAAATATTGAAATAATAAAAATTGATGGGGAAAAAAAGAATATGCAACACAACTGTAATATAGTATTCAGATGTCCCAGTTCTTAAAATACTAATTTATGCAAAGTACTTGGTTTCACATATGTTGGGGATGTGAGAGCGGGAGAATAGAGAGGGAGAAAAAAAAAACTTGAAGGAAAAAACAGAGATTGTTTTGTTGGAGATCAGTATCTTTCCTGCTTCCTTTCTCATCTAATAGGTGGGGTTGTCTGTTGTTAGCTGGTATCTCCACCCTCAGATGGTGAAGGTAACCAGGAGGGTTGGTCCTGGGTGGAGGGCACCTGGCAGTGGGGTGTGGGACCCACCAATCTCTGAAGGGAGACTGCATCTCAAGGATCTCTTTTTGGGCCCACTAGTGTGATGTGAGCACCTGGTCTTTCCCCTTATCTTGCCTGAAGACTTCCCAGTTCCTGGTCTCTGTTAGTCTTTAAACTGTATCACACTCACCTTCTCCCTTACTACTTCCTAATGAGGGACATTTCTCTCCAGGGCTCTTGAGTGTGATGCTTTGGGCACTCTGCACTCCTGCCCCACTGAGAGCTGTTTTTTATTGGATACTCACTGTGCGGGGTTAGCGGCTGCTGGGGAGAGAGGAGAGTTAGAAACTAGGTACGTCCTCAGCTGGAGTTCCAAACTGGGAGTTGCTCCCACTAAAGATGGTGATGAAGGTGACCCAAGATGGAGGTGGTTACTTTCAGCGATGGGGTGTTGGTCGGGTAGGGGGAGCCAGGTGATGGTGTTGGACAATGAGTACAGAAACCAACTCTGTGGCATGTGGTGTGTGGTGCCTGCTGACTTCAGAGCCTGTGTGAAGTTCTTGGGTGCAGGCAGGCTACTGCATGTAGGAGACTATCTATGTTGCTGCAGAGTCCCAAGATGGTGGCAACTAGGGGAGCCCCAGGTTAGTAGATGGGGTCCTCATGGGAGTGGCAGCTGCAGAGTTCCTGCGTGTGGGAAGCTGTTGGGTGTCCTGCATGGGAGTGGCATCTGTTATTTCTGCTCTGGTGGGTGGCTGAAAATTCTGTGTGGGTTCTGATGCCAATGGTCCCACTCTTGTACCTGTGTGGGCAAGTAGTGGGAAACCTACTCTGATGCTGAGGCCTAGAGATGGGCATGGTGGCCAAGATTCCTGCACAGGAGCATGAATATTGCTTGCAGAGAAGCAGTATTCTCACTATTGAGTCCCAGGTCACCAAGCAACACAGAATGCTGCCTACCTCTGGCCCACCATCTTGGATCTCCAGAAGTTGGATATTAAGTTCTGACACTGTTATTGTTTCAGAGTCTATTTATTTCTTTATATATGGTAGTGTTTTATACAATGAGGTACTTCAGCATTGGGTAAACACACATTTATAATTATTATATTTTTTTTATTAAATTGATTCCTTAATTATTCTACAGTGACCTTCTTTATCCCTTCTTAAAGTCTATTTAGTCAGATTATAAGTATAGCTACTCCTACTTACTTTTAGTTTCCATTTTCATGGAATATCTTTTTCTAGCCTTTTGTTTTCAGTCTGTGTCTTTGCTGGTCTAATGAGTTTCTTATAGGCAGCATATTGTGGGGTGTGTGTGTGTGTGTGTGTGTGTGTGTGTGTGTTTATTCAGTCAGTCTACATATTTTAATTAGAGAATTTAGTCTGTTTGCATTCAAGGTTATTACTGATAGGTAAAGACTTCCTCCTGTCATTTTGTTGATTTTCTTCTAATTGTTTTGAATGTTTTTTTTCTTCTCTTATTTATCTTTGTAGTTTGGTCATTTACTGATAAGGTTTAATTCTTTTCTCTTTTGTATATCTACTCTTTTAGTGGGATTTATGCTTTCACTTGTTCTTATGATGACAGTTATCTGGATGTAGGACTCTCAATTTGTTTTTTTCTCTTTTGATCAGTCTGGTCTAGTGGTAATGAATTCCCTGTTTCTGCTTATCTGGGAATATTTTTATTTCTTCTTAATTTATGAAGGGTAGCCTTGCTGGCTGTAGTATTTTTGGTTGGCACTTATTTTCCCTCAGCACTTGGAATATATAATAATTCCATTTTCTTCTGGCACGTAAGGTTTCTTCTAAGAAATTTGTTGTTCATCTCATGGGGCTTCCTTTACATGTGAATTAGCACTTTTCTCTTGCAGCTTCTAGAATCTTTTGTCTTGCTTTTGGCAGTTTGACTATAATATGCCATGGTGTATGTCTTTCCTGGTTAAGTCCATTTAAGGTCCTACATGCCTCCTGTTATCCTGTGGATAACCATCTCCATGTTTAGGGAATTTTCAGCATTATTTTATTAAATAGTTTTTCCTATGTTTCCCCCTTTTTCTTCTTCTCCAGGTATCCCAAAATTGAGGACATTTGTTCATTCAATCATTTTCCAAAGGTTTCAAATTTTTGATTATTCTTTATTATTTTTTTCCTTTTCTTTTTGTCCAACTGAGATATTTCAAAAGACCTGTCTTCAAGTTCAGATATTCTTTCTTTCATGTAATCTAATCTGTTGTTGAGGTATGTATGTATGTATGTGTATGTATGTATGTATGTGTGTGTGTATGTGTATATATATATATATATTTATGTCTTATTAAACTCTTAATTTTTAAGATTTTTTGGTTCTTTCTAATAATTTATGTTTCTCTGCTGAATTTCTCATTTATATCATTCATTGTTTTTTAATTTAGTTCAATTGTTTTTTTTTTTTTTACTTCATCGAGTAAATGAAGTAAATTATTTAAATTCTCAAGTGGGTATTTTTTTTAGTATCAATTTCTTTGAGATCTGTTGCTAGAGTTATTGTATTCTTTTGGAGGCATTATATAATGTTATTTAAAAATAATTTTTAGGCTCTTATATTGAGATTTGTGCTCCTGGCGGGTCAATTATATCTACCATTTTTTGGGGGGTCAGGCTTGTTAGTAAGTAGCACTGTCCTGAAGAGTGTCTTGGGTTGTTGGTTTGTTATAAGGTATTTGGATTTGATTCTACCTGGGCACCTCCTCTAGTTTATTTGGCTGTAATTAATGACTTTGGGGACAGTGCGTATCATACAAAGTTGAAGAGACCAATTGTCTCCAGGGACCATACAGAATTGGGGGCACTCTAGCAGCTTAGACAGAGGTGGTGCAGACAGTAGTAGGTGTGGGCTTCTTTCTGTGTGGATATTCCTACAATGGTGGTGGCGGTGGCTCCATTTAAGGCAATAGGGATTTTCTCAGGCATTGTTAAGGCTAGTACTGCAGCTGGCAGGGCCTCTGGCACTGGCAGCCCCAGTAGTTGTATCCTCAGAAAACACACTGTTGTGGGCCAATACACAGCACGTGGAGAGGCTTGAACCACAATCCCAGTCTGTGCCATTCACACCCAGCCCTGACAGTAGTGCACGCCTAGATGTAAGGTGAGGGCAGGGCAGAAAGGCTGGAGTCATGGTCTTCCTCCCAGCCCAGGCAGCAATAGGAACTACTGCATTTGCTTCTAGCCCTGTCAGGAACATGTGCCAAATGTGCACAAGGACCAGGGGTAGAAGTGAGGTGAATAGTTGATGAGAACTGCATGGGCATCTGTCTCCAGTCCTGGCATTGGTGTGAGTTCACATATGGCTGGCCATACCCCTGGTCTCAGAGGCAACCACCCTGATCTTGCTCTTGAGAGGAGTATCCTCCATTTCTTTCTGTGCTGCAACACCTACTTGATATAATATAGGGCACTGAGCAGGCTTAGGTCCTGAGGTCATAGTCATTCTATTGGGTTAAGTGGGGTTCCCAAGTCTGCAATCCCCTGTGCCCTCCAAACAGCATAATGTAATGTCTGCAGGGTCCCAGAGATGGGAAAAAGACATGTAAGACTTTAATTCATCTGGAGTTGATTTTTACATATGAATTCATTTAGGAGATTCCCTTTTATCTTATTCCATATGGAAAATTATTTTATTTTCCAGCTCTACTTAGTTAACGGTTTCCTCTTTCTTTCCTGATATGTCTTGCCAACTCTGACATAGATCAGAGATCCAAATATACATTCACATAATGAGATTTCATACAGCAGTTCAAAATAGATAATTTATATGCAATGATATGAATGAATCCTTGCCATATGAGGGACTAATAAAGAGGATGTGTCAGAATCAAGGATTATGATATACTAAATTCTTTCTGAGATCCTAGGGAGAAAAAAAAAACCAACCCAAGGCTAAAAGAAGTTAAATGATTTGTCCGAGCTCACTTGGCATGGAAAGTGGCAGAACCTCAAAATCAGTTCATCCGAATGCCAATTTTTTTTTAAATCACATAGTACAGCACAGTCAGCTCATAACCTTTCTAGAAGCAGATCATTCTTAAGATATCAGCACTTGAGACACATCTATTACTCCTACTGGTAAACAGAATACCACAGTTAGAAGGCTCTAGGTTTTTTCTTCCTTCCTGGATCCCCCAGGTCCTCTATCCATTAGGTACTTTCTCTCTCCCGTATACCTCTCTCTCTTCTTGGCTGCATTTCATAAATCAATATGCTTGAATTCTTGAATATTCTTGGATATGCTTGCATCTTTTTGTCTTGATAAAAGAAGCACACTTCTTTGATCATTTGCCTATCCATTCTCAGCATCCAATATATGTTGTCACAGTTCTCACTTATTTATATCCTGCTTACACAGAAAGTTCTGAGGGACAGGGTTGCATGCTGTGTTCACTCCTGGACCTAGAACCTAACACTATGAAATGAGACATAGTAGGTTCTCAGTGTTTGTTTAATGAATGAATAAAGGTGACATACTTTCTTGTTTCTATTCTGTTGTTTGTAGTTTCTGCTTCCTCCCTGGCTCTCAAAAGAGTCTTGTTCTGAGGTGTTGGAATTGGAAGTTATTCTGAATGGAGAGCTGATGATTTCATTAGCCAGCATTGTTGCGAGCACACTGCAACCATGTGTTTCTAGTAACGGTTCTTATTTCATTCCTGGTTCATAAGATTATGCCTCAGCTCAGTGTCGATAAAGAAGTCCCTGCTTATTTTCTCTGGCAGTCCTCAGGGGATATGAGCCCTGCTATGAGCTTTGGTCCTCTTGACTGAGTCCCTGCCACTCCCACCATATGCCCCATGATGCAGTTCTACTCTAGCCTGCAGCCCAAGGACTTTCCATGGCCTGTCCCACTGTCTTTGTGATCTGAGCCTCCACTGGGGGGCTCTAGAGAGCCATCTACCTCACATGTTCTAGGTTCAGCCTGGCTCACTCCTCTCCAGGCAGGTGCCCACTCTAACATGTTACTGAGTCCCAGAAGGACCCAGGCACCTCCAGGCAGAACCACAGATCCCCAAAGCCTTGTTCTCCATGAAGGATGAGAGGGGTTGGGGCATGAATGTGAGTGGTGGGATGGGAAGACATGAAGATAGCAGAGAGGAAAAACGTGGTGGTGGCCACAATCTTTCTGTAGGTCTCACACACTGGCTAGAGCAGAGTTTCTATCACAGTGGAATTGGGTGGCCCAAGCTTAGGGGTGTGTGTCTATGTTCACAAGGAGCTTATATTCTCTGTCTTCTTATCCCCAGCACCTTTCAGAGTCTAACATAAACTGGTAGTCAGCAGATTGTTAGTGGAATGGCATGAACAAACACATTCTAGTCAGGCTGTGTTTCTAATACTCTGACCACTAAGCCTCAATTTTCCCATCTGTTAAGTGTGAATTACAGTATTTCTGACAGTGTCATTTCAGGGATAAAATTATTTAATGTACTTGACATTTTGATTTGGATTTGAGATGTTCCCTTAAAGCTCCTGTGTTGATGCAGAAATGTTGGAGGTCAAATAATTGCTCTGTGAGGGCTGTAACCTAATCGGTTCATTCATCCTAGTTTGAATAGGAAAAGTTCATCCCTATCTGAATAGGGAAGGCCCCCCAAAAGTTCATCTTCCCTGCAACCCCTTCCCTTTGCTCTCTGCTTCCTGGCCACCATGAACAGAACAGCACCCCTCCCTCTATCATGGCCTTTCACCATGATTTTCTGCCTCATCTTGTGCCCAGAGCAAGGGAGTTGCCTACCATGGACTGTTGTTTTTGTTATGTGTTTTGATCACAGTGGTGAAAACCAAATTAATACACTTGGGAATGTGACATCAAGAGCTTCCAGTATTTTTTCAGCATGTCCTATATGTAGGAGGTTTTAAATACATATTCCAATGTGTGTGGATTTATTGATTTTAAATTACATACATATTCTATCATATATTTACATACTATATACTTTAAAGGATGAGGCAAAAGTAAACAGAAGTTCTAATATATTTTTCCTGTAACCCAGTGAATAATCTTGTATACCCCTAAGTTAGAGATCATGACTTTAAAGTCTGATGTACACCCAACAGGGAAAATAGAAAATGTTGGGCTGTTTTTATAACACTTCTGACTCCAAATGCACATTGTCTTTTCTAATAGTACTTGAATTCTCAGACACCAATTGGTTGTCTCTACAATCAATTCTGACATTATGTACCTAGAGTTAGTGTCAGATCCTACAAGGCTTAGTTGCACAAGACTGCCACCACTTCAGATGTTGGTCTCAAGTCTCAGCTTGTCTCCAGAACTTCTGACTAACCATCTATAAACCAACAAGGTTTCCGCAACTCACTCCTCAAGTTCCCACAACTCATTCTCACAACTCAGTCATTTGCCAGAATGATTCATAGAACTCAGGGAACTACTTTACCTACTATTTCTGATTGGTTATAAAGGATACTCAGGAAGAGCCAAAAGTGAGAGATGCATAGGGCAAGGGGTGGGGGAGGGTTGTGGACCTTCCACACCTTTTCCAGGAGGGCCACTCTCCCAGCACCTCCATGTGTTCACCAACTCAGAAGTTTTCCAATCTCCTTTGCTTCGAAGTTTTTGTGGAGCCTTCATTATATAGGCATGATTGATTAAAGCACTGGCCATTGATGATTGAACTCCATTGCCAACCCACTTCCTCTCCCCAGATGTGGTGGGTAGGGCTAAAATTTTAACCTTCTAAATCACATGACTGGTGACACTGGCAACCAGCTGCCATCCTAAAGCTATCTGGGGGCCCACCAAAAGTTACCTCATTAGCATAAACTGAGGTGTGGTTGAAAGGGGAAGGCTTGAATGAGTTGGTCCTAATGTCTGTATTACTGAGGTAATTCCAAGGGTTTTAGAAGCTCTGTGTCAGAAGCTGGGGACAAAGACTAAATATATACTTCTTATTATATCACAGATGTTTATGAATTGCTGTTTATGTTAGCGTTTCAGTCATTTGGAAGTAATGTCCATTGGCTCATTAATATTTATCTGATCAGCAAGCTAGATCATCTCATGGTAAAACTCCATACCACTTAAAATTCACCCCACAGGATTCAGTAGTTACTTTCACATTAAATTTTAAAATGTTGATCATAAACATTTGTGTTTTTCCCAAGTTGGCTCTCAACCAGAAAAGGTGGCTCACCACTAGTTTAATGTCACTAGTAACCACATGTGTTTCTTGGAAATGTAAATTTTTGGGCTTGTTAAAGCAAAATGCTCCCTAGGGTACTATAAACAGATGTTGTGAGGCATTACCCACAGCAACAGAGAAAGCTTCCTTCTTTCTCCCTCAAAGAAGTTACACTGGCAATAAGCTGTGATTCAGTCATTCCTTCATTGAACAAATACTGAGTACCAGGCACTGGGCTAGTCCCCGGGGGTAAAAGGTTAAATGACGGTAATCTAGCCTCTACCTTCACAAACTTACACACTGAGGGGAAAGACAGCAACGATGATAACAATAAACCAATGAAATAACTACTGATAGGATAAATGCCACGGTTTGGATCTTGAATGGCCCTGAAAGTTCCATGCGTTGTTCCTGAGGGTGGTGGTATTGGGAGGTGGTGGAACTTTAAGAAGTGGAAGGTCTTTAGGTCATTGGGGGTGTGTCTGTGAAGGGGATTGTGGGATTCTAGTGTCTTTCCCTTTTTTGCTTTGCGGCTTATGATGAGGTGGATGGTTTTGCTCTGCTGTTTGTTCCAATGATGTGTTGCTTTGCCACAGGCCCAGAAGCAATAGGGCCAACTGATAATTAACTGAAAACACCAAAACTATGACCCAAAACAAACCTTGTCTTTTTTATGAGTTGATTTTCTCAGATTTTTCACTATAGTAATGGAAAGTTGTCTGACACAATAAGTCTGTGAAGGAGACACTCTCAGTGCTGACCAAGGGAACTGTGGGGTTGGGCATGGGCTTGAACCTCCTTGTGAACAAGGACAGTGTCTCTGAAGAGGTGATGTTTCAGTTCTGTCGGAAGGATGAGAAACCAGGTGAAGAGTATATAATTATCTTGGGCCTTGTGACAGAATTTTGGTAAGCAGGTGGTGGGAAAGGGCTCGGCAGGCTTTTGGGACAATATGATGGAAGAGACCATATGAAGGAGGAAGGTGAAGACCGTCAGTGTGGAAAGGTCAAAGGCCACTCATGGCCTACCTTGATAAGTCATGATAAGGAATTAGAATTTCAAGTACAGAAAGTCATCCCTGAAGGGCAGAGGAAGAACATTATATAGTGAGTATGCTGTAAATAATCAGATGCAAACCTGAAATTAAGGGAGAGGGCTGTTAGTAGGTGAAATGGGGTTGAGTCACCTCAAGTATGCTGCAAAAATGTACCAGAAAACCCTTTCTCTAACAATTTAGCTTCTCCATACTGGGTAGTAGAAAGTTCTAGATTCTAGACAATCCCAGATAAACATGGTAAAACTCCATACCACTTAAAATGTTTCCTTTATCATTTTAAGATTTTACCTCTTTTCCACTTTTTTCTCTTTCCCTTTGACTGACCTAAATTCTGGGGATTATCTGCTCACCTTCATGTCCCCAAGGAGCTGGATTCTTCTCCATAGGCATTATGATCCTCTGTGCCTGGTGGCTTCCCTGAGATGAACAGTGACTTTATCACCTTTTCTTATCTTCCTGGGTTCTTGCAAATCAAAATGTCCTTGGCTAATGAGACTATTAACTACAATGAATTCAAAAAATAAGAATTACATAGAAACTCAGTTGAATTCTCTCTTCACTGAGATAGATTCAAATGCATGCCATTCAGAGCAATGGGTGAGTACTGTTGACTGTGTGTGGAACAGGGAAGAAAGGCTTGGAATGGACACAACAAGAAAAAAACATGGGCTAATAATTCTAAGCTGTGTCTCTGTACACATTTTTCTCATAAAGCTTTGAATATCTTCTTAGCTCTTCTCCCAGTCACTCCCCACTATTGTCTAGCAGTAGCGAACTGGAGTAGAAAATAGCAAATCCATTCTTTTTGTGGATATGTTCTTTTCATGGAAATGTTCCTTGGAGGGTTCCACCACACCAAGATAGTCTACCAGGCTGCAGAGAAACAAGTGTCTTTGTTCTGCTTTTGAGTATCAAAATAAGATCTAGAATATCAATATAACCACAGTAACTATTAACAATGACCTTGAAAGAAAAGGATGTTTTGAATATGAATTAAGGCCCTGGACTGAACAATATGTAAAGATGGGTCAGAGCAATCTTTCTCCCTCCACCCACCAGAGACCAGGCAAGGGTTGCCCAGGCTCTAAGAATGGTGAAGAGGGGACAGTGCCCAGTGCCCCTGGCAGAATATGAATTACTAGTTTCTGCAAGAGAGTGAGGGAAGATTAAGACTGGAGCCTGGTTTTCTATAAGGGGAAATAGTATTTGCTATGTGCATCCCTCACTCTCAGGTAAGGGGGTGAGGAAAAGGGCAGAATCCAGGTGAAATGGAAGGCTGTCCTTGGTTTAGAGTTAGGGTTCAGTTAAAGGTAGGAGGAGGAATAGGCATTAATGAAAAGGGTAAGGATTGGGGGTTTGTCTCCCATGGTGCATTCTCTAGGAATGCTTGGGCGTCAGTATTGCAAGAGGAGACTGGGTCAGGAGATAGAGGTGTAGAGTCAGTGGAGAATGTAGATAATCAGAAGGCCTTACGTTTTAGATGGGGATCAACCAGGCTAGAGGACTGCAAGACTTCATGGGTACATGTGACTGTGAGGCTTCCACCTGCAGTAACCTAGAAGGACATGCTGATTCCTACCCACAGATTCCTGTGACTGAGGGAGCAGTTAAGAGGTTGTGGTCCCTGGGATGAAACTGTCACAGGCAAAGTCAAGCTTCATGTTCCTCAGAACACCTTTTGCTTTACTTAGTCTCTATTGGTTACAAATGTGTGTTGAACAAATACAAATGTGACTCTCCAGGGTGTTGGTTTTCAGGGACTTCCACAACAAAGTAGCCCACATTGAATGGATTAAATAACACTGCCTCACCAGCCTGGAAGCTGGAAGTCAAGGTATTGGGAGGGCTGGTTCCTTCTGAGGGCCGTGAGGGAGAATCTGCTGCATGCCTCTTTCCCAGCTCGTGGTGGTTGGCTGGCAACCTTGGTATTTGTTGGTTGGCAGGCACCTCACCCCGATCTCTGCCTCCATGTCTGACGTGTTCTCCTTGTGGCTCTGTCTTTACAAGATTGTCTTCTTATGAGGACACCTGTCATAGTGGATTAGGGGCCAGTCCTGCTTCAGTTGGACCTTTTAACCCAATCAATTACGTACTGTCAACTTATTTCCAAGGAAGGTCATATTTGGAGGAACCGGGAGTTAGGATATCAGCATCCAAAGTTTTGGAGGGGGACACAATTCAACCCAGAACACCCTTCTTTTTGAAATATAATCTGTCAGGAGGCCCTTTAAATCCCCCCTCTGAAGTACGACGAAAAGTGACCCATTTCTTTCCAGATTATCTTCTGCTCAGTTCAGGCCACCATCAGCTCTCACTTGAACTACAATCATTTCTGTGGTTGCGTTCCAACTTCTCATGGGCAGAAATAGAGCTTTTAAGATTTCCCTTTAGCTTGATTAGATTTCCCATCTCCAGTCACCATGGTGACCGATGCAGAAAGCTCACTTTAGTCATAACCAGATCACCTCGGTCAAATCCGGCCATTTCTTAGTCAAATACATTTTAGGAAGTCTAGGAATAAAAGAGTCTGGGGCCATCCCAGCAGACAAGTCTACAGAGGGCCAACTACTACTCAGAGCCCAGGCCACTGAGCCAAAGGGCAGCCCCCACTTTCCCTCTGTCTGCTGGGTTTGCCAATGTCTCAGAACTCCAGGTGCAAAGTTGGCCCTAGACTCTTTTACTCCTGGATTTCTTGAAATGTATTTGGGGGTCCAAGTGTCTGTTTCCCCAGGATGCATTGTATATTGACTATTAATTCTTTGCCCATCTTTCATAAACTGTAAGCATTCTGCTCCCTTTGCATCCCCTGTATCTAGATAGTGGCTGACTGATGTAGGTGCTCAGTTAAAAATCTCCATGGAATGAATGCTTTTCAATTTTCTTCCAGAGAGAACATGTGATTCCTGCAGCAGATGCTGTCTTAGGATTTACAATGCAGTAGATAAAAACCGTGGGCTCTGGAGCCTGAGCAGACCCTCTTCAGATGCCAGCCCTGCTACTTGCTAGCTGCACACCTCAGTCAAATGAGTTAAGGCAGTCACCGCAAGCCTTAACTTTCTTGGATGTAGGTGGGGAAAGTACTTCATGGGTTGAGACTGGGTGTAAATTAGATAATGTATATAAAGCACTTAGCATGCCTCTATAGCTTAAGCAAGTGCACCGTAAAAGGCTGCTTTTATTATTATGGTGCTTTCTTTAGCTTGTGGATAAAATGGTTGCTGTGGGTTCTGAAGGATGCATAGTGCTGCTTTGCCTCAGTCCATGGCTGAATAGGGGTTGAGTTGGGTTAATCAAGCTGAGCTCTTTCAGGCTCTGGAAGGGATCTGTGACAGCCATGGTATCTCTACCCTGGGCCCTGAGGACCACGGCCACCTTGGGTTTGACACTGGCATGTTATCTGGAAGGATGCATGATTCTGGTAGCTGTTTGTGTGTTCAGACAGAGGAAAAAGTGACTGTGGTTGAAAAATGAAAAGCAATTCTGTTCTTTCTTAGGAGATGGATCAGGACTTCATTTCAAGTTCCAGAAGCAGAAGGGATAGACTGGAAGATTCTGGACTGTGGGGGAAGAAAGAGATTTATTTTCCTGGCAGGAATTCCTTTTGGGATTTAGGGAAAAAAACTGCTCTATGTTCATGTGCTATTATCACCAGAATGAAAGTGGGACAGGCACCCTCTCTTTTCTGTTTTTTTTTTTTCCTTCACCAGTTATGTTCAGACTGGTCAGGGTTGGGTGGGGAAGAGATGACATCACTATTTTCTATCTCTAGGTCAAGCAGATGCTAAGTTGAAGGTCAGCTCCTATTTTCCACAATTAGGTCTCTGGTTGTTGGGAAACATTTCCAATGTGCATTCTGTTCTGAACACCACACATTTATTTTTTTATGGAGGAAACTGAAAGGCGTCTAGCAAGTGTGGCGAGTTGGCAAGGAATACTGACCTCTTTGTTTCTAAACTGTACCAGGGGAAAATAACCTCACACACAAGCAGTACCCACATGCCCCAAATCATGGACGTTGCAGTACATGGAAATTCCATGGAATTTCATGGAATAAGCAGTACAACAGAAGACTGAGAGCTTCAGACTCAACTCCCCTAATGCTTGCTGCCTAGGTTTTCCTGTTTACAAAATGGGGACAAGAAAAATAACCCCAATTAAATCTCTGTTAGTTCAATGAGCTCCTAACAGCAATAATTGGTTCTTTTTTTTTTCAGCATGATGTGCAGGGGCTATTTGTCACAGCAACAACTGGAGGTAGATTTTACTACTTCCATTCTACAGGTATAGGAAACAGAAGCAAAGAGGAGTTAAATAACTTGTGTATACATGCACAGCCAGGAAGTGGGGACCAGGACTTGAACCAGGTCTGCTTGACCTTAGCCATTCTTTCATCTGGCCTTGGTAATAAAGACCTTCAAAGTCTGCACGATGGGGAGTAATGCGAGGTCACCCTGTGCTGGAAGTGAAATGAAGTGATGCCAGAAAAGTGACTGTTCTTGATAAGAGAAGCTTTGCTCTCAAGAATCTAAATCCAATAAAAGCTAGTTGATGAAATCTGCCCACAAACATCTTTTCCTCTACTTTAAACAGAACATATAAAAAATGATAGAACCACTTATATCCTAATATAATTGCCTTAACATGGTACTATGTGCTAAAGCTATTCCAAGTGCTGATATTTCATCACCAAGTGCTTCAAGGAAACAGTTATTGACATTGACCCCTTTTTCTGATTATGGTAATTGAGGCACAGAGATATTAAGCAACTGGCACTGGGTCACAGGATTATAGTGTAAGACTGGTCCGGTGATTCTTCTCTTTCTGACCAACATTTCTGAGTTATGGCAGAAGGGAGCATGCATGGTATCATGATGGTAATGGCCATCTTTGCTGTTTATGATCCTTGAGTTTGTGCCAAGTGCTAAGCTCAGAGACTTGTGTGCTGCAGCCCAGGCAAGTATTTCCACATTCTCCTGGGTCAAGTGCCACTGTAACCCTGTTTTATTGTACAGGGAACAAAGACATTGAGAGGTTAAGAAACTCATCAGCATCACATAGCTGATAAGTTGTGGAGCTGAGGTTCAAATTCGTGTCTGTAGCATCCAAACTCATGCTCTTCCAACTATACAACTCAACTCTGCCATTTAATACTGACCTCAATAGAAAAGACCTTCAAATGTTGTTGGTGGATAGTACGAGGTTGCTTCCTGGGGCATAGGGCAGAAGTTCCGCTGTGCCATTTTCCTGCTCAGCTGCTCTGCCTTCCCCAGAGTTTCAAGCCTTAGTCTCTCTCTCAGAAGTTCCCTAACCGAGCAGGATGAACACAGGCTGAGTAATGTTGGTCAGTGCTGGTTTAACCCAACTTAACCTTAGGCTGACTGTGTCTTTCAATTATTTTGTAGGATGACCCAAGACCCAGTCCCTATTCTCACCTCTGTTCTCTATTTGGGACACTGATTAACTATTCACAAAAATACTTGGTAATCATTATTAGACAGAGTAATTCTTAGCTAAGGGGAGGACCCTGAGAATAGTCATGTGATCCTTTGTACATTAGCATCAGGTTATTTTTGCTCAAAGAGCAGGGTCATAGTCATGCTGAAAGAGGGACACGCCTTCTTCATCTGGAATCAGACAATGCTGTCTTAAAAATTATTTCCTTATGCAGCATGTTTCTCTATGTTTAAATTTAGGTGTTCCAGAAACATAACTTTAAATGTTGTAACAAAAGTTAATTTCTATTTCCAACTCCTTGATACTTAGGCTGAAACTGGTCTTTCTTTCTTGGAGTATATGCCCTGTATTAGTCAGCTTTTCATTGCTGTGACAAATGTGTGAGAAAACCATTTTGGAGGAGGAAAGGTTTATTTTGGTTCATGGTTTCAGAGGTTTCATGGATGGATGGCACCTTTGCTTTGGGCCTAAGGTGAGGAAGAACAGCATATGGTGGAAGGGTGCCGTGGAGGAAAGCTACTCAGCTTATGGCAGCCAGGAATGTGTGTGTGTGTGTGTGTGTGTGTGTGTGTGTGTGAGTGTGATGAGGCAGACAGTCAGGCTGGGGACAGGAAATGACCTTCATTCCAGGGCTCTCTCCCAGTGATCTGTTTCTTTTAACCATGCCCTACTACCTAAAGTTGTCACCATCTCCCGGTAGCCATTCAATGATGGATTAGTCCCTGATGAGGTGGGAGCCCTTGTTATTCAGTCACTTCCCAAAAGCTCCACCTCTGACCCTTGCTGCACTGGGGACCAGGTACATGAACATTGGTGGGGGGACATTCCATATCCAGACCATAACATGTCCCCAAACTGGAGTTACTGAGCGCCAGGGCATGGGCCCATCTGGTCCTGTGGACACTGTCATCCTGGTTCCACAGTCTTTAGATGTGGTGCTTCTCTGCTGCCTCTGTGCTGTGCTTCTTACAGTCTCTGGTGAGGCTGCTTCTAGTCCATTCTCCCATGGTGTGTATACAGTCATTTTTCTCCAGAGTCTGTTTGCACTTCCATGGTGACTGCCAGGACTCAGCTCCGTTTTGCCTTTAGAATCCATAGAACAATTGATCTTTCTCCCTTCCTTTTCTTTCTTTGTCTTTCCTTCTCTTCCTGCCCTTCTTTCCTTCTTCCTTTACCCCTTCTTTCTTTTCTTTCCTCTCTTCACTCCAAACTTAAAGGAAAATATTTCCTTAAGTGAAGAAAGTCCTAATACTTTCATCTTTCATCCAGTCTATACTCACCTAACAACACTCCCTCTATCGGCTCAGGCTTTTAAACAAAAGCCAGAAATATTTGCTGGCCACTTGTCTGCTCCACTACATGTTTCTCATCTGTTGTGTCAATGCAGAGATATGGGGGTGGGAAAAAAAGGGATAGACAAAAAAGTCACTGAGTAAGGTCTCCAGGCACGGCAGAGCATCACTCCCTTCATTCAGCCACACTTCCTCAGAAGGTGACTGCTCACCCATAGGGCTGGGGATACAGTTGTGTGCCCCTTCCTTCCAGGACCTAGACTTCCCTAGACTTCCTTTTGGAGCCTTCAAAGCCTGAAGTACTGGAGTTTAGCAGCTATTGGAAAGGAAGGAGGTGGGTGGGGCGCTGGGGCATTTATCTCACCTGCAGAGGTTAGCATTTCCTGAGATAAAGATTGGGCTCTGGATTCAAGGAGCTTTAAAGAAGGAGATGTGACAAGTGTGACAAGTGTTTGGGGATTGTGGAAGAGATGATGAGATGGAACTTTCCAGTAGATCTTTCCTGCCTAAAGTCTGTGACTGTAATAATGGAAACAGGGCAAGGTCACAACTTCTGCTCACCTTACATCGCCCGGTGGTTCTGAGCTATCTACATCTTGGGCACAACTTGCTATGTGTTTGGTCCTCAGAGAGGCAGGAAAATCCTGGAGGGTTAGAGAGGAGAGCTTTCTAGACACCTCATGGAATCCAGCCAAGTTAGAGCTGGAAGGATCTGGTCACTATTGGTTGCCCACAGGTATGACAAGATTTATGGACCAGATGTGATCAAGATGATTTTTCCTCCTTCAAGACCTCATTAGGACTGAGATCCCTAATTTATCTCACTCCCAAAGGTGAACACATAATCTAAAGGATAGGAGCAAGGATCCTTGCCATACTTGCATTACACATTTATTTATTCAATCAGCACCTATTGAATACAGCCTGTGAAGCAGAGAATTTCTTGTATACAAAGATGAATGAGATAGACCTTACCCTGGAGCTGTCCAAAGTCAAGAGTAACAGACAGAATTCTATACAGAAAATAATGGTGTGTGTGCACATATGTGCATATGTGTGTGCATTGACCATTTCTTGTTTTTTCATGCCTCTCTCCCAGTCTTCTATAGAATATGGGAGATAAGATTCTGCCTTTGCCCACCACCTGCCACCTATCACTTGCTTCTTTCTGGCGCAGGAGGAGTGAGTTACCTGTTTTCTGGGATAGGGAGACATTGACATCCACTGCTCCACACTGGAATGAGTGAAGTGTTAATTTAAATGTCAGTCTTCCCAACCCTCCCTCTTCTTTTCCTATTAGAGCAGCAGCTCTTAGCTGATATGATTGCATGTGCTGTCCTTTCTGATAGTGTTTTCCAGTTGTGGCCAGATGGATAAGTGAGGAAAACCCGGGTGTGTGTGGCATATTAGGAAGCTCATCTGGCTGCAAGGCCAGTGCTTTCTCCCATCCAACCTCATCTGTTATGTCACGAAGCCGATCTTGCAAGCTCTGTTTCTTTGACTTGTGTATATGGCTCAATCAATTCCAAAATAACAGGAGAGGGGCATAATTTATTGTCCTCTTAAGCCTGACCACAGGATATACACTGTAATAGAAACATGAACAAAGGCCTTTGGAGTCAAAGAGGAAGGGGCACTAGTCAAGAAAGCCTTTGCAGGGCTGGGGTTGTGGCTCAGTAGTAGAGTGCTTGCCTAGCATGTGTGAGGCACTAGGTTTGATCCTCAGCACCACATAAAAATAAATAAAATAAAGGTAAAAGAAAAAAGTTAAAAAGAAAGCCTTTGCAGAGAAGGTAACTTGAATGGACAGACATTTGCTAGGTGGAGACTCAGAGACTTGACACCTTACCTCAGTTTCTCCCCCAGCTTTAAGGAGGGCAGGTATACCCAGCAGGGGCTCCAGACCTGTCTGTGGAATGGAAAGATAAGGAACCCTGGGTAATGCTCTGAGAGAGATGAGGATTCCTCAGAAACATGGGAGAACCACCCTCCATGCTCACCTTCTGCCACTCTCATCTCCTACCTCAAGAGCACCAGGGCCATGCTGCTCTTGAGGTAGGAGGTGAGAACAAGGCAAAAACAGGGATCTGATTCACCACTGACCTGCACATGAGCAGATCTCTGGGTGGAAACATATAAGACAGAAATAGGAAGGTAGGCAGGGAGGGAAATCTAAGAATGAGAGGGCATAGAAGTCAGAAAAACTTAAGACAGTTAAAGCAAAGGGCTTTTGAAAGAAGTTGGGTTCTTACTTGGGAGAGAAACCAAAGTGAGCAGTTCAGTTGGGTGAAACTGTCAAGACTTTTTCTAACCCAGAATGCCAATTTTTTTTTTTAATTTTTTATTGTTGGCTGTTCAAAACATTACATAATTCTTGATATATCATATTTCACACTTTGATTCAAGTGGGTTATGAGCTCCCATTTTTACCCCAAATACAGATTGCAGAATCATATCAGTTACACATCCATTGATTTACATATTGCCATACTAGTGTCTGTTGTGTTCTGCTGCCTTTCCTATCCTCTACTATCCCCCCTCCCCTCCCCTCCCCTCCGCTCTTCTCTCTCTGCCCCCTCTACTGACATTCATTTGTCCCCCTTGTATTATTTTTCCCTTTCCCCTCACTTCCTCTTGTATCTACTTTTGTATAACCCTGAGGGTCTCCTTCCATTTCCATGCAATTTCCCTTCTCTCTCCCTTTCCCTCCCATCTCTCATCCCAGTTTAATGTTAATCTTCTTCTCATGCTCTTCGACCCTACTCTGTTCTTAGTTACTCTCCTTATATCAAAGAAGACATTTGGCATTTGTTTTTTAGGGATTGGCTAGCTTCACTTAGCATAATCTGCTCTAATGCCATCCATTTCCCTGTAAATTCTATGATTTTGTCATTTTTTAATGCAGAGTAATACTCCATTGTGTATAAATGCCACATTTTTTTTATCCATTCGTCTATTGAAGGGCATCTAGGTTGGTTCCACAGTCTTGCTATTGTGAATTGTGCTGCTATGAACATCGATGTAGCAGTGTCCCTGTAGCATGCTCTTTTTAGGTCTTTAGGGAATAGACCAAGAAGGGGAATAGCTGGGTCAAATGGTGGCTCCATTCCCAGCTTTCCAAGAAATCTCCATACTGCTTTCCAAATTGGCTGCACCAATTTGCAGTCCCACCAGCAATGTACAAGTGTACCCTTTTCCCCACATCCTCGCCAGCACTTGTTGTTGTTTGACTTCATAATGGCTGCCAATCTTACTGGAGTGAGATGGTATCTTAGGGTGGTTTTGATTTGCATTTCTCTGACAGCTAGAGATGGTGAGCATTTTTTCATGTACTTGTTGATTGACTGTATGTCCTCCTCTGAGAAGTGTCTGTTCAGGTCCTTGGCCCATTTGTTGATTGGGTTGTTTGTTCTCTTATTGTCTAATTTTTTGAGTTCTTTGTATACTCTGGATATTAGGGCTCTATCTGAAGTGTGAGGAGTAAAGATTTGTTCCCAGGGTGTAGGCTCCCTATTTACCTCTCTTATTGTTTCTTTTGCTGAGAAAAAACTTTTTAGTTTGAGTAAGTCCCATTTGTTGATTCTAGTTATTAACTTTTGTGCTATGGGTGTCCTATTGAGGAATTTGGAGCCCGACCCCACAGTATGTAGATCGTAGCCAACTTTTTCTTCTATCAGACGGCGTGTCTCTGATTTGATATCAAGCTCCTTGATCCATTTTGAATTAACTTTTGTGCATGGCGAGAGAAAGGGATTCAGTTTCATTTTGTTGCATATGGATTTCCAGTTTTCCCAGCACCATTTGTTGAAGATGCTATCCTTCCTCCATTGCATGCTTTTAGCCCCTTTATCAAATATAAGATAGTTGTAGTTTTGTGGATTGGTTTCTGTGTCCTCTATTCTGTACCATTGGTCCACCCGCCTGTTTTGGTACCAGTACCATGCTGTTTTTGTTACTATTGCTCTGTAGTATAGTTTGAAGTCTGGTATCGCTATACCGCCTGATTCACACTTCCTGCTTAGCATTGTTTTTGCTATTCTGGGTCTTTTATTTTTCCATATGAATTTCATGATTGCTTTCTCTATTTCTACAAGAAATGCCGTTGGGATTTTGATTGGCATTGCATTAAACCTATAGAGAACTTTTGGTAATATCGCCATTTTGATGATGTTAGTTCTGCCTATCCATGAACAGGGTATATTTTTCCATCTTCTAAGATCTTCTTCTATTTCTCTCTTTAGGGTTCTGTAGTTTTCATTGTATAAGTCTTTCACCTCTTTTGTTAGGTTGATTCCCAAGTATTTTATTTTTTTTGAAGATATTGTGAATGGAGTGGTTGTCCTCATTTCCATTTCAGAGGATTTGTCGCTGATATACAGGAATGCCTTTGATTTATGCGTGTTGATTTTATATCCTGCCACTTTGCTGAATTCATTTATTAGCTCTAATAGTTTCTTTGTAGACCCTTTTGGGTCTGCTAGGTATAGAATCATGTCATCTGCAAATAGTGATAATTTAAGTTCTTCTTTTCCTATTTTGATGCCTTTAATTTCTTTCGTCTGTCTAATTGCTCTGGCCAGTGTTTCGAGAACTATGTTGAACAGAAGTGGTGAGAGAGGGCATCCCTGTCTTGTTCCAGATTTTAGAGGGAATGCCTTCAATTTTTCTCCATTCAGAATGATGCTAGCCTGAGGCTTAGCATAGATTGCTTTTACAATATTGAGGTATGTTCCTGTTATCCCTAGTTTTTCTAGAGTTTTGAACATAAAGGGATGCTGTACTTTGTCGAATGCTTTTTCCGCATCTATCGAGATGATCATATGGTTCTTATTTTTAAGTCTATTGATGTGGTGAATAACATTTATTGATTTCCGTATATTGAACCAGCCTTGCATCCCAGGGATGAATCCTACTTGATCATGGTGTACAATTTTTTTGATGTGTTTTTGTATCCGATTTGCCAGAATTTTATTGAGGATTTTTGCATCTAGGTTCATTAGTATTGGTATTAGTTCCTCTTTAAAGGTTTTGTAAAACTCTGCTGTATACCCATCCGGTCCTGGGCTTTTCTTAGTTGGTAGTCTTTTGATGGTTTCTTCTATTTCCTCAATTGATATTGGCCAGAATGCCAATTTGCTGGAGGATTCCTCCTGGCACTTGACAGTGGGTCCAAGCATGAAAGAATTCTAGGAAAACCCACTACATAGGCAGAAAACTGACTTTAATTGAAAACAAAGGACTGGAAAATTATTTTTGAAAAAAAAATGTTTTTCTATGGTTAATCATTCCACACTAGAGAGCTGGTTATTTTCATTGACACAATTAGTGAGTGCATTTTCTAGAGAGCATTTTTCATGTCAAGAAGATAGTGGCTCCACAGATGAGGGAGGATGGAGCTTCATGGCAAGAAAAAGAGATGTCCTGTTGACCCAGTGATAGGATGAAACTAGATTTGACAAAGAGTCCTCTCTTGCACCACCACCTTCCCTGAAGCATCAGCAAGCATGAGCTAAGTTTTGAGATTTTTGAAATTTTGGAAACCCTGTGATAGCATACCACTGGAATCTCCAAGAACTTGGCTATGGTAGAACTTTGCAAATTCAGTTCAAGTTCACTTAATCTCCCCTACTGCACTTCCACTACATACTGAGGATTAGAAATAACTCAGATGAATTAGATTTAGTGTCTATCCTTACAAGGACAGAGCAGACTACATCAATAATAATGGTGCAGTGTGATGAGTATTTTGAGAAGAGTAAGAATAAGACACCCAGAGAAGGATCCTAACTAAGCCCCTAAGAAGGGCACCAAAGCATTTCAGAGAGGTCATCATGTCTGGTTAAGCTTTACCAGAGGAGTTATTGCAAATAATTACTTGGTGGTGGCTGTTAAAGTCTTTCTTGGAGTTAATACTTTAAATCTGTTGTTGTCTTTCTTTATTTCACTTTATTATTATTATTTTTGTCCTGGGGACTGAACCCAGGAGGGCTTTCTACTGAGCTACATCCCCAGTCCATATTATTTTTTGTTCTGAGACAGGGTCTCACTAAGTTGCCCAGGGCATGCACCACCATGCCCAGCTTCACGCCATCCTTATGAGTCTTACAGGTCTTCACTTTTTATGGGGGAGGGTGGGCAGCTGTGTATACTGGGAATTGAACTCATGGACACTCAACCACTGAGCCACATCCCCAGCCCTATTTTGTATTTTATTTAGAGACAGGGTCTCACACAGAGTTGCTTAGCACCTCACCATTGCTGAGGCTGGCTTTGAACTCACGATCCTCCTGTCTTAGCCTCCCAAGCCACTGGGATTACAGGCATGTGCCCCTGTGCCTGGCATTCACTTTTAACTACCAGTTATACTATTGCATCCATAGCAGTCTCTTCCTGGCTCCTACTTCCTCACCTCTGATAATCCCAGCTGATCCTTGTGATACATGTGTGACAACTGACCATAGTTACAGGGTTTGATCCACAGCTTTGTCACCAATTAGCCCTCTGGTGCATTAATTAGGCCATCCCCAATTTAGAGATGGAAGCCAAGCTCCAGGATGGGGATATACTGGGAAGATCACTGGAAGCATGGGGAGGAGGAATGTCCCAGTAGCTGTATGGTCAGGAGTCCTGGAGATCTGGAACCTGATTCTGGGGCCAGCAGCTTGGTGTTCCCTTGTAATGAAGATTCTGGTTTCTGGCCCAAGTGACTTTTTGTTCTTAACTTTTAGCCTCTCAGTCTGAGTTGTCTCTCCATGTGCTGCCACTGTTCTTACCTGCCTCTTCTGCCTGTCTCTTGCATTTGTATCTTCAAGGAATTACTTCCCCAAATTCTGGGTCTAGTTGGCATTTCTTGGGTAGTAGCCCTTTTTTGGACAGTATGGTAGTGCATGTGCCAGGAGCTAGCCCGTGTTGGGGCTGCCCACAGGGGGCCTGGCTCACTGATACTGGGGACATGTTTCTATTTTTGACCATGCCCTTGTTCTGGAATGTTCCTGTATTCTGAGTTTGGTTCCCAGAGTCCAGCCTGTTCTAGGATTCTTACAAGATCCCCTACCCTGCTCTCCCAGTCCTGATACCACCCTACTGACATCACAGCTCTCTGCTGTTAGCACATCACTTCCTCAAATTATTATTGGTTTAAAACAACACTGTTGTGACTCAGGATAGACTCAGGATGGACCATGAGGGTTCTCTTCCCCTAGATTTGGGGATTGACCAGCCCTGCCTCAGGGCTGTCTGCCTGCCAGCGACTGCTCAGCCTTCACCCTGTGGCTCAGGCAACTTGCTAACATGCTAGCCCCCCTTTTCCCCCCTCGGGACTTTATTTCAGGGCTTGTTGCAGTTCTAGATTATATTCCTTAAGAAAATGTTCTGTGACTTCCTATCACCACTTTTCATCTTTGAAAAGGGAAAATAGGAAGCCCCAGCTTAAAGGGTCAGCCCAGGGGCTAGTCTAGGCTCCACAGGGGCCCAGCTGCATAGACCATCTCTCAGTTGGTACCTAGCAAGCCTCTTAGTTGCAAAGCCAGCTCTGGGGAAGCCCATACCCCCCTCCCCCCCTACACACACACACATACACCTAGTGATGTTCCTTTGGGCAACTCTGCAGAGCTGAAGGAGAAAGATTCCATCTAGGGGGCAGTAAGTCCGGCCTCAAAAGCAACTTGAGAGGTCTACTAGAAGCATCAGGGATTGTAAAGGCCATTCAGGGTATAAAGCAAGTATATTATTTACATTAATAGGAGGGTTCCTCCTTTCTGCTATTGGCCAGGTCTGCTGGGCAGCATATATTATGAACTGAGAGGGATGTAGGCAGTATTTCCCTAGTTTCAGTCTTTCATATGCTCATCATCATCATTCTGACTTTATATCACCTGGATTACTATATATATATATTCATTTAAATTAGCCCATTTATAAAATACTTGCCTTAACCTTGTCCTAATATTAATATCTTTGAAGTTATATTTTTGACATATTTTTGCATTTTTTGTAGTTAACATTAAATAAATTCAGAATAATTATAATAAAATATTTGCTTATATATATTAAATCATCTTGCATACAAAGATATTTGTAAAATAGCCTCAGAGGAGCTGTAGTGACTGGAATTTTTTTATGCATATATCACTGGACCCCATTCTATTCAACTAATTTTCTTCCACTCAAGATAAGACTTTCAGAGTGTTCTCTGCAGCTATTTCTGATACTTACTCATTACAGATACCAAAGTCATTTTCACCAGGAACCTTAGTTTTGCACAAATGATAGAGTTTGAACTCTCTCAACAAATATTTGGGTGTTTACTACATGCAAGGTGCTAAGTGCTATGGGTGGGACACTCGTGGCCCTGCCTTTAAGCAGCTGCCTTTCCCTGTGAAGTGACCAGGGGAGGCATATTTAGAGAAGATGAAAACAAAGAAATATAAAGTTCCATTTACTATGATATTTCTGTAGCAACAGAAATCCTACTGTGAGATCTGTGGCTTAGGCTGGAGGCTTAAAGGGAACCTCTGTCTCCCTAAAACCACAACCTTCTGACTACTCATCAGCCACATCAGAGGACAGAAAACCAAACAGTGAGAGAGCATGGGCAAGGAAAGATGCAGGAGAGGGATGGCCCGACCCCCTCCTGCCCATTTACTTCTGCTGTGTGCAAAGAAAACCATTTGTGTGAAGGAGCTTTGAACATACTGTGACCTCACTCCTAGTTGCACTGAGAATCTCCAGTCCAGGGCACCCAGGATTCCTGCATGAGAACAAGGAAGAAGGACCATGCAGAGGACTATCTGGACAAAGTGGCATCTTGGCAAGTCCCTGAAGGGTGAGAGTGTTCCCAAATATATGACTAAAGTTCCCTTCTGGGATGGAAATGTTGGCTCCTTCTGCCACCACCTTTATAGCCAGTTTCCTTTCATTATGCATCTAATAGAAATTAAATCCACAAATATCCACAGTAGAAAATTGTTATAATAGGAATCCCTGAGATAATTTCCTCCAGTGCTTGGGTCCTTCCAAGAAAATACCACTGTGCAGTGAGACTTTTGTTGGTCACCACTCTGTTCTCTAGAGCAGGAAAGACATGCAGCCTTAGATACAAGCAGTTGATACACATCAATTAAAATACTGCAGTTTGAATATAAGTGTAGGCCTATAGTGGACATATTACTGCATGATTGTCTTCTAGTTGTTTATATGTTTTATAAGCCTGTATCTGAAAGTATCACTCAAGCAAAACTGAGAATCATACTTAACTGGCCCCATTTGAAGAGAAGCCTGATTCCCATTCCATGGGGACAGCCTAAGCCAGCAGAAATATACAGGGTCCCTGCCACTTGCTGTGTACCTGCTGACACCCTATGAAAGGTGGCGATGGCTTTCCTGCTCCTTCCTGCCATCAGCAGGAGCATAACCCTGCCTAGGAAGGTGACAGATTATGACCCTGAACTCCTAACTTCGTCTTGGGTCCCTTCATTTTCCTCTCTGTTGGGTCTGGGGAAAAGGGGAGATAGAGTGAAAGTGTCTTGGTTTTTGCCCACATTGTGAATCTGGATCTTTTTATAAACTCTCATTGGAGCACAAGAAAAAGAGCCCACTTCATTTCTGCTACAGGAATGAGTAAATTAGTCCCCAAACAGATGAATTTGCCACACTGACTCCCCCACTAGCTCACCAGCTGTCTGAAGAGAATGGATGCAGTTTTAGAGAACCACAGCAAACAGCACTTCATATACTTGTGAGAGTGTCTGCAACCTAGGAATTGCTAAAGGCACATGAGACATCTGTCACTTGAAGAGCCAGTCTAAGGGCCATGCTCTGTATAACTTTCACTATATCCTCTAAGTACCATTTATATATTAATCCAGGCTTCCAGGAAACATCACATGAATACTTTGCAGCTTGCTAAAAAAAGGCCTATCAGGACCTCAGACTGAATATGATGCTTTTGAAAGTCCCGGTCGATATGGTAGAGGGCCACTTTGCAAGTGTTTTTGTGTCTTTTGAATGCCTATTTCTGAAAAGTGTCACTTGTTATATGATTCGTGTAACATGTCCTGAAATTCATTGCTAGAAGAAAGCTTCTTTGATCAGATCAATTAATTTGTTCTCTCAACAAACATTTATGAAATGTCTTTGTGTATCAGGCACTGAGCTAGATAATGGAATAAGGGGGGACTGGTATGTTTTCTTCTGTTTGAACACATACTTGCATTCATTTTTGTTGCATTTGGCAGGAACATCAAATTACATTTAGTGCTCAAGTACCTTGATGACTTCTTTCCAGATATAACTATCTTATACTCTTATTATTATTTATCATAATTATTATAGCATATATATTGCACAAATTAATGGGTTTCACTGTTAACATTTCCATGTTGTGTATATTATGATTTGATCCCGTCCCACCTCCCTTCTACCCTCTCTTGTCCTCCTTTCCCTTCTCCCCCCCCCCCACTCCTTTCCTTTCCCTAATAGTCCCTCTTCTACTTCCAAGTCATTTTGTATTTTTTAAAAAATTTCCACATATCAGAGAAAACATGTAGTACTGAGTTTCTGTGTCTGACTTACTTCACTTAATATGATGTCCTCCAATTCTGTCCATTTTCCTGCAAATGGTGTGATTCCATTCCTCTTGATGGTTGGGTAACACTCCATTGTATACACTGTAATTTCTTTATTGTTTCTTCTGATGATGGGCACATAGACTGACTCTATATCATGTCTATTGTGAATAGTACCACAATAAACATGGATATGCAGGTTTTGCTTTTGTATGCTGACTTCATTTCCTTTGGATAAATACCCAGGAGTGGTATTGTGGACTCATATGGTAGTTCTATTTTTATTTTTCTAAGGAATCAAAAGTGTATACAGGGTTCTTTATTCTCCACATCCTTGCCAGTATTCCATATATATATATATATTTGTTGTTGTTGTTGTTTTTGTATATATATTTTTTTGTATATATATTTGTATATATATTTTTTGTATATATATTCCAAATATATATATATATTTGTTGTTGTTGTTGTTTTTGTTTTTTGATAATATCCATTTGACTGGAATGAGATGGAATTTCAATGCAGTTTTGGTTGGAATTTCTCTGATGGCTCAAGATATTGATCATTTTTCATGAGTTTATTGGCTATTTGTGCTTTGTTGTTTGGGACATATATCCATTCAAATAATTTACCCATTTTTGATTGGATTACTTCTTTTGTTGTAAAGTTTTTTTTTAAGTTTTTAATGTATTCTAGATATCAGTCCTTTATAGATGAATAGCTGGCAAGAATTCTCTCCCATTTTATAGTTATCTCTGTTGATTTTTTCCTTTGCTGTACAAACAATTTTTTAGTTTAATATAATCCTATTTGTCAATTTTTGCTTTTATTTCCTGAGCTGTTGGAATCCTATTCAGGAAGTCAATGCCTGTGCCAATATCTTGAAATGTTTCTCCTATGTTTTCTTCTAGTAGTTTCAAAGTTTCAGGTCTTACATTAAGGTATCTGATCCATTTTGAATTGATTTTTGCAAAGGTTGAAAGGTCTAGTTTCAATGTTCTTCATGTGGATATCTAGTTTCCCCAGCACCATTTATCAAAGAGCTTGTATTATCTTCAATGTACATTTTTGGCACCTTTGTTGAGAATCAGTTGGCCCTAGATGTGTGGGTCTATTTCTGGATTCTCCATTCTATTCCATTGGTTTATGTGTCTGTCTTTATGCCAGGACTATGCTGTTTTGGTTACTGTGGTTCTGAAGGGTATTTTGAAATCAGGCATTGTGATGCTTTTAGCATTGCTCTTTTTGCTCAGGATTGCTTTAGCTATTCTGTGTTTTTTGTGCTACCATATGAATTTTAGGATTTTTTTTTTCTAGTTCCGTGGAGAATGTCATTGGTATATTGATGAGAACTACATTGAATCTGTAGTTTGTTTTCAGTAGCATGGTCATTTTGACAGTATTAATTCTTTCAACTCATGAACATGGAGGTCTTTCCATCTTGTAGTATCTTCTTCCATTTCTTTCCTCAGCATTTTCTAATTTTCATTGTAGATGTCTTTCATTTCCTTGGTTAGGTTTATTCCTAAAGGTTTAAAAAAATTTTTTTGAGGATATTATGAATGAGATTGCTTTCCTGATTTCTTCCTTAGTAAGTTTATTTTACTAGTACATAGAAAAGATGCTGATTTTTCTGTATGTTTGACTTTTTATCTTGCTTATATTGCTGAATTTGTTATCAGTTTTAAGAGCCTTTGGTTGCATCTTTAGGATTTTCTAAGTATAGAATTCATATCATCTGCAGACAGGGACCTTTTTTGATTACTCCTTTCCCTATTTTAATGACTACCCCCCCCCCCGCCCCGGTGCATACTGGGAATTGGACTCAGGAGCACTCAACAACTGAGCCACATCCTAGCCCTATTTTGTATTTTATTTAGAGACAGGGTCTCACTGAGATGCTTAGTGCCTTGCTTTTGCTGAGGCTGGCTTTGAACTCGTGATCCTTCTGCCTCAGCCTCCTGAGCCTCTGGGATTACAGGCATGCATCACAGTGCCCAGCCTTTGCATGGCTTTTATTTCTTTCTATTGTTTAATTTCTCTAGTATAAATTTCAAGCCCTCGGACAGGCATGGTGGTTGTATGACTGTAATCCCAGTGGCTATGGAGCCTAAGGCAGGAGGATCACAAGTTCAAGATCAGCCTCAGCAACTTAGCAAGGTCTTAAGCAACTTAGTGAGGCTCTGTCTCAAATAAAAAATAAAAAGATGGGAGATGTGGCTCAGTGATTAAGTGCCCTTGGGTTTAATTCTTGGTCCAAAAAATTTTTTGTTGTTGTTTCAAGTACTAATTGAATAAGAATCACATATATGGTTGATACCCTTGTTGTATTCCTGATTTTAAAGGAAATGCTTTCAGTTTTCCTCTATTCAATATGATATTAGCTATGAGTTTGTCATATATATCCTTTATTATGTTGAAGTATGATCCTTCAAAACCTAATTTATTTAGAGCCTTTATCATGATGGTATGGTTCATTTATCAAAGGCTTTTTCTGATGATCATATGATTTTGAGATGATCATATGATTTTTACCTTTGATCCTATTTATGTGTTATATTATGTCAAACCATCCTACATTCCTGGAAGGAAACCAATATGATCATGGTGTATGATATTTTTAATGTGTTGTTGAGTTTGATTTGTAAGGGTTTTTTTTTTTGAAGAATTTTGAATGTATGTTTGTTAAGGACATTGATCTATAGTTTTCACTTCTTTGGGTATAGGTAATCATGTTTTGGTAGCAGGTAATACTGAGTATGAGTTTGGAAGGGTTCCTTCCTTTTTCTATATAATAGTGTGAGGAGCATTAGTATTGATTATTTTTTTTAAATCTGGTAAAACTTAGCAGTGAATCCATCAGGTCCTAGGTTTGTTTGTTTGTTTTAGACTTTTAATTACCCCTTCAATTTCATTGCTTGTTACTGATGTATTTAGTATTTTATATTCTTTTTGTTCAATTTTAGTAGGTCATATGTATCTAGAAATTTATTCATTTTTTCTAGATTTTCCTTTTTTTTTTTTTTTTTTTGGTACCAGGTATTTAATAGAGTGGTGTTTTACCACTGAGCTACATCCAAGCCCTTTTAATATTAAAAAAAATTTTTTTTGAGACAGGGTCTCACTAAGTTGCTTAGGGCCTCACTAAATTGCTGAGGCTAGACTTGAACTTGCAATCCTCCTGTCTCAGCTTCCGGAGTTGCTGGGATTACAGGTATGTACCATTATGCCCCACTAGATTTTTCTGTTTATTGGCATATAGTTTTCAAAACTTTTCCTAACAATTCTGTAAATTTCAGTGACATCTGTTGTAATATCCCCTTTTCCTCTTTAATTTTATTAACATGGGTCTTTTCTTTATTTTAATTAGTTTGGTTAAGGATTTGTCAATTTTGTTTATCTTTTCAAAGAGATTCAATTCTTTGTTTCATTGATCTTTTGTATTGTTCTTTTAGTCTTTATTTCAGATTTTTCTGCTTTTTGTTATTTTTTTTCCTTTCTTGATTTAGGTTTAGTTTGTGCTGTTTTTCAAGACTTTGAGTTGTGTAATTAGATTATTTATTTGAGTTCTCTCTGTCTTTGATAGCTATAAACTTTCTTCTTTACCATGTGGATTCTGGTATGTTGTGTTTTCATTTTCATTTGAGTCTAGGAATTTTTTAACTCCTCCTGTGATTTCTTCAGTGACCCACTATTTATTCAAAATTGAATTATTCTGTTTCATGTGTTTGTATAATTTCTATAGTTTACCTTGTTGTTGATTTCTCATTTTATACCATTATGATCTGAAAAGATGTAAAAAATTATTTCAAAATTTTAAAATGTGTTAAGACTTGCTTTATGTCTTAATATATAATTTATTTTGGAAAAAGTTCCATGTGCTGATAAAAAGAACATGTATTCTGTGGCTGTTGGATGGAATATTCTGGAGGTATCTACTGAATCCATTTGCTCTTTAGTGTAATTTAACTTAGATGTTTGGGGTTTTTTTTTTTGTTGTTGTTGTTTGATTGCATTTATCTTGTTTTCCTTTCCTTTAGTTTATGCTTATCATGGAAGGTCTTGATTTCTCCTTAATTCTGAACAACAAACTTCACTGCGTATAGTAATATAGGTTGGCAGATTTTTCTTTTAGGATTGGAAACACCATTCCTTGCTCTCCTGGCCTTTAGAGTTTCTGCTGAGAAATCTGTTATTCTAATGGGTTTGCCTTTAAATGTGATGTGGTGCTTCTCTCTTACAACTTTTAATGTTCTTTCCTTGTTCATGTTTTGGTAGCAGGTAATACTGAGTATTACTGCACTTTTGACATTTAGCTATAATATGTTATGAAGAGGTTCTTTTCTGGTCATGTCTATTTTGGGTTCATGCATGTTCATATTTTCCCCAGTATTTGAAAAAATTTCTGCTATTACTTTATTGGATAGGTTCTCTGTGCCTTTAGCCTGTAGTTCTGCCTTGTATATTTTGATTATGTATATGTTTTGTCTTTTAATGGTGTCCCAAAGATTTTTTAATGTTCTGTTCATTCTTTGTTTTTTTAAAATTTTTTTATTATTGCCTGAATGTGATAATCCTTCAAACTTGTCTTCAAGCTCTGATATTCTTTCTTTCACTTGATCTAATCTATTGGTGAGGTTTTCAACTGAGTTTTTTTTTAAGACATCTTAACAATGGTGTTAGTCAAAAGTTATGCTCAGTGGGACACACTAATGAATAATATCTTCACCAAAAAAAGAATTTTCACACCCAACTTTCAAGTATGGTGACAAATAAATTAGTGATAAAATGTTCCAAATAACAAACAGGGAGAAGAAAGCATGAAAATAATATCCATGACAGAAATATCATGGGCAAAAATCAACCATGCTTTCTCCATAGCATTGGTATAATAAATGAAGCTTAATCCTTGCATAGGACCTCATATTGAGCATTATTAAATGACTATCTGCCATACTGCAATGACTTGGCCACAGAGGGAGGAGGCCAGTCCCAGCATCTCTAGAGTTAGAGTGGTCCATCCCAGTTCCCCCATTCACTGCTGAGAAGTCCAGGCAAATTAGCCTCTCAGGACAACAGGACAGACTGAAAAGGCACAAGCATTCAGGTCAGACAGATGTGGGCTCAAGCCCTCCCTCAGCAAGGGAAGTTCTGCTGCTTTCCTGGGCCAGCTCCTCCATTGGCCTACACACTAGTCTATTGGTAAGCCTCTGGTCCCAAGGCTATGCAGCCCTATGAGTACTCCTAGAGCAGCCTGAGTTTTCCTCCCAAAGAACATGTCCCCCCTCATTGTAACTCCTTCTTTTTGGTCTATACATATGAAAGGAACACCTGCCACAGGCACTGTTCTGGGAGCTAGGATTTAGCAGTCAACAAAATAGGCAAGGGCCCTGCCTTCCTGGAGATGAATGGTAGAGGAGCAAGGCAGACAGTAGGTGGGGTACTTTCTTTCTTTTTTAAAAATTTAATTTAATTTTTAAAATAAAAAGTTTCTTTTCTTTTTTTTATTATTTGTTCTTTTTAGATATACATGACAGTAGAGTGTATTTTGGCATATTGTACATACATGGAGTATTACTTTAATTAGGATCCTTATTCTTGTGGTTGTACACGATGTGGAGTTTCACTGGTTGTGTATTTACATATGAACATAGGAAATTTATGACTGATTCTTTCTGTCTTTTATGCCCATCCCTCCTCTAGTCCCTTCATTCCCCTTTGTCTAATTCAGTGAACTTCCATTCTTAGCCCTTCCTTATTGTGTGTTAGAATCTGCATATCAAAGAGGACATTTGGCCTTTGTTTTTTTGGGATTGGCTCATTTCACTTAGCATGATAGTCTCCAGTTTCATCCATTTACTGACAAATGCCATAATTTCATTCTTCTTTATGGCTGAGTAATAATCCATTGTGTATATATACCATATTTTCTTTATCCATTCATCTGTTGAAGGACACCTAGGTTGGTTCCATAGCTTGGCTATTGTGAATTGAGCTTTTATAAACATTGATGAGGCGGTGTCACTGTAGTATTCTGATTTTAAGTCCTTTGGGTATAAACCGAGGAGTGGGGATAACTGGATCAAACGGTGGTTCCATACCAAGTTTTCTAAGGAATATCCATACTGCTTTCCATAATGAGGTGGTATCAAACTAAAAAGATTCTTAACAGCAAAGGAAATGATCAAGAATGTGGACAGAGAGCCTAGAATGGGAGAAAATCTTCATCACCTTCATTTCAGATACAGCATTAAATCTCTAGGATATACAAAGAACTTAAATAACACCAAAAAGCAAAACAAAGCAAAGCAAGCAAACAAAAACCAGATAACCCAATCAGTAAATGGGCAAAGGAATTGAACACACACTTCACAGATGAAGTACAAATGGTCAAAAATTTATTTTTCAACATCTTTAGCAAATAGATGCTCAACATCTCTAGCAATTAGAGAAATGCAAATTAAAACTACATTGAGATTCCATCTTACTCCAATCAGAATTGCAATTATCAGGAATACAAGTAAGAGCTGGGTGTGGTAGTGCATGCCTGTAATCCCAGTGGCTTGGGAAGCTGAGACAGGAAGATTGCAAATTCAAAGCCAGCCTCAGCAATGGTGAGGCACTAAGCAACTTAAATCCTGTCTCTAAATAAAATACAAAATAGGGCTAGGGATTTGGCTCAGTGGTTGAGTGTCCCTGAGTTCAATTCCTTGTACCCTGCAAAAGAAACGAATACAAGTAACAATAAATGTTGGCGAGGATGTGAAAACAGGTTCACTAATACATTGCAAGTGGGATACTTTCTAATAGGGATAAATGGTACAAAGGAAACAAAAGAAAGTGGTGTGCTACTGTGAAAACATAGATGAGATTTTTTTTTCTGTTCCTAAATGTATATCCATGGTGGGGAAAAGGGAATGCTTGATTAGAGCATCAAGAAACCTGAGGGCTGGAACTATAGCACAGCGGTAGAGCGTTTGCCTAGCATGTGTGAGGCACTGGGTTTGATCCTCAGCACCATATAAAAATAAATAAAATAAAGGTTCATCAACAACTAAACAAAATTAAAAGAAAAAAAAAAAAGAAACCTGAATTCATCATTAACCAAATCAATATGTCTCACACTCAGCTGGTCATCTAGGGAGATCTTTAAAGATTCTGATGCCCTGACTGCAATCTTGATGAATTAGGGCAGAATGTCTGCGGAGGGGACCCAGCATCAGCAGTTATCTGGTGATCCCAAGTTGTGTGAAATAAACACTTGTGTGGCTCTGAGCAACTATGACTTTCCTGGTTTCCTCAAGAGTCAAATGGAATTGACTTGAACAGGGCTTCTTCAACTTTTTGTGCATGAAGGTCAACTGAGGCTCTTGTGTAAATGAGGGTTCTGATTCACAGGTCTGTGTGGGACCTGAGAGTCTGTCTTTAAAAGGTCCCAGGTGATACCAGTTCCATGATTCACAGCCACACCTTGAGTATGAGGAACAGAATGATCCACCTTCTGGCTTGTTTTCGGCAGCCATTGCCTCTCCACATGCCGCATCCTCCTCCTAGTGCTCAGCTGAGTGTTTAATCTGACTTATTGAGCTTTTCACTTTCAAAATTTATGTTTGGTCCTTTTTCAGAAATCTCTCTTTCTTTATAGGCTTGCTCATTGGACTCCTGCATTCTCCTTATTGAATTCTTAATTCATTCACCTATTTGTGTTCTCTTTTTGAATGTATTGAATTTCTTTTTTTTTAAAATCATTCTTTTGAATTCTCTGCCCAGCATTTCATCCATTTTATTGGAGTCAGTTACTGGAGAGTTATGAACTGAAGGAAGTGTTGCGTTGCCCTGTTTTATTTTCATATTTCTTGTGTTTCTATGTTGAGATCTGCACACCTGTTGGGATACATATCCCTTCCACTTGTATGAGGGGACCTTCTTAGTAAGAGCTTCTCTTAATGATGCAACTTGAGATATCAGTTTGTTGTGTAGTATTGAGTTTAATTCCAACTGGACTTCATAGTGTAGTTTCCTGTGGCATTTTTGGCTGTGAACAGTGAGTTTTGACACAACACGTGTTGTATCAGAGCCTAAGAAATCAGCTTTCTCTGTACTTCTCATAAGAGTAAGGCCCTTCTGGTAGTTCAGGCAGATATGGTGCAGACAGCAGACTATATGAAGTTCATCCTCTGTGGCTATTTCTCCAGTCTTCCTGGCAATGTGTAGTCTGATAATATATGAGATGACCTATGCGGAGTCCCTCATAGATGTGGTGTTCACAGCCATTGAATTATTTCTCTCTATTGTTGTATGGGGGTAAATGTCCAGGAACAGTACCTCAGACCTGCCCTCCAGCTGTGCCACTTGGGAGTGGGTCAGTGGCGGGGGGCTTTTATCTGCTCTGTTGTTTGAGTTGAAGTACCTGCCAAGGTTTGAGCAGGGTAGGTCATAGCTAGAGTATGGAATAAGTTTTCTGATCTGGGCTGGGAATATAGTTCAGTGATATAGGACCCTCCTAATGTGCTTGAAATGCCAGGCTTGATGCCCAGAACTACAGAGAGAGGAGAAGCCAAACAATAACAATGATAGACAAAGCAAATAAAGAAAGCAAAACCCAAACACAAACAAAAACACAATGCTAACAGAAAGGAAAGGGGCAAAAATAATATAGAATGAACCAAAAAGTTTTAAAATATCGAAAATAAAACTGAGGGGCTGGGGCTGTAGCTCAGTGGAAAAGCGCTTGCCTAGCATGTGTGAGGCACTGGGTTCGATCCTTAGCACCACATAAAAATAAATAAATAAAGGCATCTACAACTAAATATGTTTATGTATGTGTGTGTGTATTGATTTCAAAAGAGAAAAAAAGAAATTTTTAAAAATTAAGAAGAAAAGAAGAAAAGGGGGAGGAAGCAAGAAAAAGGGAGAAAAGTTAAAAAGAAAAAAGAAGAAAATGAAATAGTTATATATTAAAAGGCAAGTTTGAAAAAAGAGAGAACACACACACACATATAGGTAATAAAATTAATAAAAATAAAAATTTACTCTCTGCTGAGATGCTTGGTTTTGTGGGGCTGGAGTGGATGCCCCTAACCTGTGCTGGTCAGTTTCTCTCTGTGGCTTCTTAGGCTATGCTCTCCTTGGAGAGAGCAAAGGCTGGGGTGGGGGGGGGGTGTCATTCACCCTCCTTCTTTCCTTTATGGTGTTCACCAGGCAACCAGTGGGAGTGGTTTGTGGTTGGAATAGGTCAGCATACCTCTCAGGTCTCCTCACACCATAATGAGCAGGAGTGGAACTCAGAGCTCCCCAGACAAAGATTTTCAGTCTGGAGTTAGTTGGGTCAGAATGGGGCAGAGGCTACCATTGCAGTGTGTTACCAAGCTAGTGCAGAGTGCAGCACTCATCTGACCTGGGTTCCCTCTTGTGCCTTTTGTGCTGTGTACTTCAAGGGCAGGAAGAGGCTATTATGGAGTCCAACACTCTGCAGCGGGTGGGTGGCAGTGAGTCCTCTATTTGATCCACTGTCCATGACTGTTGTTCTGGGACAACTCACATGAAATCACACACGACTGTGTTTCCCCAGATTCCTGCAGCTGGATTTCTGAACTACTGAACTAGTTCCCCCTTTAGGGGAGGCTTCCTCCATTCCCTTATGCATCACAGTCTGTCTTGCCACCATGTAGAATTTTCCATGGGTTTGTGTTAGAAGCTCTCCCTGTGGGCCAAAGGGGCTTGGAAGGTAGCTGCCCACTGAGACAGTGTAATAATATTGCCACAGGGACAAGAAGACAGGAGAATGCAGGATCTTGACTCCCAGAGCAGTAAGGTCAGTACTGCTCCCTGTTACAGCATGGCGAGAATACACTGGGATGTGGAGAACTTCTGCAGAACCAGTTTGCTATGCCAATCCCAGCTTCAGACCATATTTCTGCCAGGAGCTGATTCCTATGCCAGAGGGCCTCTCCCTCTGCCATTTGCTGTATGATCTGTGCTGCAGCACTCTGTTTCATCCTCTGTTCCTCAATCCAAAGTTTTGGGTTTCTCCAAGTCTCTGTCTATTCACTATTGAACTTCAGCATTCTCCCACGTTTACCCACCCAGAGACATAGCTACTCTCTGGTTGTTTATAGATTCTGTCTCTCAGAGAAAGGAGTGCTGGGTGCTTCTGATCTGCCTTCTTGTTTCCCATAATACCTCATTTTTATTATTGATTGAAAGTACACTATAAGGAGTTATATTCTCATTTTAAACTTTTCATACAGGAAAGTTTGTAGGAACTCTGTTCTTTGTACATCTTCCAATTCTGCTCCTCCATGCAATCAGTATTAACTGTGTTATGTATGAATCCAGCTGTGAAACACACACACACACACACACACACACACACACTTAATTCTCACACACTCAAGCTCCATTCCACTTTATACATACTCTGGCATAGCAAGGACAAGGAGATAAGATGTGGTCTGTTTCAGCTGCAAACAATAAGGAGATGCGTTGTTAGACGAGAGATGTAAAAATAATAAAAATCTCCTAAAAGTTGGTCTGCTTTTTATTGGCACCACGCACCAGCAATTGTAAACAATGTGGGGTATAAATTATTCCTCCCTGTGGGAAGGACCTCCTCTATTGGGACCCAACTGAACACACACACATTTACACATTGACAAATACAGATACATGTAGGTAAATGTATAAAAATGTATCTGTACAACATAAATCCTTTGTAAAATGAAATAATATACATTTTTATTGCAACATTCTTCTGTTAACTTATATTGGACTTTCTAAGTTATTATTATTTTTTCCTATTAGCATGAAAGATAGGTTTTGTTAATCCAGATTAATAGTCTCTTTCTTTTATCAGGTAGGCGTAACTCACTTACGTTTACTTTTTATAACAGATGTTTGCTGCACTTGGTTTTGTCACACCATTTGGGTATAGTATATTTATACTTTGTTTATATTGTTTCCTTAAGTTATTTATTTTCTTTTTTTTGCTATTTGTTCTGTGCTTTCTTTATTTTATCTTATCTTCTAATAACAACATTTGAAACTTTGATATATTTAAACCTCTATTTTTTGTTTTTCAATCTTGAACAGTTTTTATAGTGCTTCATGAAACAAGAGAAAATTTATATTTCACACTTCCAACTCCTTTCCCTCATCTCACTTATTATTATTATTTTTTATTACCAAGATTTATAACTGATACAGAGCTGAGCTCTGGAAACACAATTACACACTCAGTGGTCATCCACAGCCCTTTCATCCATGGCTTTCCCACTCATGATAGGACTTTAAACATTTTTTACTTATCTTTGGGTTGGCTGGATTTTGTTATCAAGGGTCTTTTATATAAAGAACTCATAAATGCTATATTATCAGTACCTCTGAATTATTAAAGCTATCTTTTTACTATCTTTAAAGGTATGGAATATATTTCTTGGGGCACACATTTTTCTCATCTGAATTTGTAGATAATATTCTACCAATGTTTTGCACTGGATGTTTGCAATGGAGAAGGCTGAGTTCAGCTGCTTTCTCTTTTGGGGGAACATACTTCCATTCATAAATGCATGTAGGAAGGATTCTTTCGTTATTCTTGAATTTCAGTGACCCCACTAACATATGGCTCAAATTTGGGAAAGAATTCTATGTTCTACAGATTTAGTCAGTGGGTTCATGTCTTTTTTCAGAGTATTCTTTTTTATATCTTTAAATTTTATATCTTTAAATGTTAGCCATTTTAGGAAAATCAATTATGTACATGAAGAACCTACTCACACTAACTATGTTTTTCATAATCTCTTTTATTTTCTGTTCTTTTCCATTTCTTTTTATATGAATTTCTTAAGCGATATCTTCATATCCCTGTGCTTTCAATATCATATATTCTTACTGCCTCAAATGTGTTTTATAAAATTTCTTCCAGTGCTACTTCAGTTTACATTTTTTTCTTGTTTTGTTGTTTTATATTCTAATCTTTGATTCCATGGTTTCTATTTGCTCTCTCTTTCCCCAAAGAGTTTACATTCTTTTTCCTTATAAATTGAGTAAAAGTATATAAAATTTTCCTTTATTTTCCAAAGTTATTCTTCTTTTGAATAGTTTTTTTTTAAAAAATTTCTTTATATTTTGGTAGGGTTTCTTCTTACCTTTTAGGTACTTTCATATATGGATTCCATTTTTCATTCTTTGTGCTATTATTTGAAGGGGACAAGTCTATATGAGGGGATAGTAATCAGGGGAAACCATGAAAGTCAGTTTGGGGAATGTCTTCTCAGAACTCTTTGTAGATTTCTCTTCCTCTCTCCTGAGAGCAAATCTCTCCTTAGTTTTCTGCTTTTCCACATCTGGGGAATAATAATAATAATAATAATAATAATAATAATAATTATTATTATTACTACTACTACTAGTTTTGTGTGTATCCTTCTGAATCAAGAGTCTATGTATATATAATCCTATTATTCCAATATGATCATAATTCTATAATGTGGTTATGGTTTGAGTGTGTGACCCAAGGATCCATGTTTTGGTGGCTTGGTCCTCAATGTGGCAATGTTGGGGGTGGTATGGAACCTTAAGAGGTGATGCCTAGTGGAAAGTAATTAGGTCTTTGAGGGCACTGTCCTTGGAAAGAATTGAAGTAGTTCTGGTGGGATCCTGGTTTGTTCTTGTGCAGTGGTTGTTATAAAAGAGCAAACTTGGCTCTTTCCACAGTCTCTCTGGCTTCCTGTCTTTCTCTGTCATCTCTCTCTCTCTCTCTGTCATCTCTCTCTCTCTCTCTCTCTCTCAAATGTGCTTCCACTATGATGCCATACCATGATGTGACATAGCCAGGGAGGCTGGTGTGAGAGCCAGTGCCATGCTATTTGGACTTTGAGTTTCCAAAACTGTGATCTGAATAAACCTTTTTATACATTAGCCAACATCAACTAATTTGTTATAGCAAAGAAAAATGGACTAAGACATGTTTGAATTTTTAATATACGAGTTAACAATATATGCTGGCAATTGATCCTTATTAGCATATATCAATCTACCTCTGTCTCATTACTAGCTGCAGAGTGGTCTTTTAGAATCACATTTGGAGCCTCTTGTACAAATTCAGGCTTTCTCACACAGCACATGGCTTCTGAATGATGTGGAGGAAATATTTCCTCTTTGTTTTCTTCCTTGTGTTCTTCCATATTCTGGGTTGCTAGAGTTGCCAGGATCTCTGAAGACCTGGCAAGGGCCAAGAGATAGGTCCAGTGGTTATCTTATTTGCTGAAGGTGAATGATCCCTGCTCAGACCCATGTCTGTATATGCTTAAAATGCTGGACTAGGAGAAACATGACTATGATGATTTGACAATAGGTATTAAGATAGGAAGGAAGTAACACTCCTTCAGTAAATTGGTACTCCAGATTAAGTATGGTACTCCAGTCAGTAAATATGATACTCTAGAGTAAATACAGTAAATACAGTACTCCCTGTTTTCTCTCTAATCCCTATTCCTATGATAGGGGATGAGACCTAGAAGATGCTTTCTGTTTTGTTTAGCCTGACAGATGCTTAGTTGATACAGCTGCCTTTGCTCTGTACTTTGAATGTTTTTCATGAAAACAATATAGTTCTCTCTGAACTGGGACAAAAAAACAAGTTAACAATATCAGAGAGATTAAATAGATTTAAAAAGAGCTGACATAAACCATGGGAAGTTTTGACCTCAATAGGAGAGATTTTTAAAAAACAAATCTTGGGTCTGATCTCCCAACTTATATTTTTTATCTTCCTTTCCCAAAGAAAAATAGAAATTTTCCCAGGGGATTATTTGGAATGCTTTTTATGGTGAAGTAAGACTTTTCTATAGGGTTTCTGACTGGAGTTGAGTTTGAAGTTCCCACAAAAACACTCTACAACCACCCACCAGTAACTGTTACAGATCTAAGGCTGGGAGGGTGGCTTAGTGGTTAGAGCACTTACCTAGCATGTGGGAGGCTCTGGGTTTGATCCACAGCACTGAAAAAAAAAAAGTAGATCTATTTGTTAATTGTACTGTGACTGGGGTAAGGGTGTTGTATTCTTATTTAAAAGGATCTTACATTTTTAAAAAAAATTTTAATTTGTTCTATAAAATTTTTTTTATAACACCTGCTTATTATATTCCCAGCACTGTGCTAAGCATTTTATCTGCATTATCTCATTTAACTTTCACAATCAATACAATTAGGCAGTTGAGTCAGATGCCTGGATCCAGTTCTGACTCTGCCAACCCTAGTTCTTGGCAAGATTCTGGAACTTAACTGTCTTTGTTTTCTCATGTGCAAGGTGGGGATGGTGATAGGACTCACCTCAGAGGACAGCAGTGAGCACTACATGAGGCCATGCCTGGAAATCTCCCAGTTGGTGCCTGACACCTCAGCAGTACTCATTAAACACCTAATTATATTTATGTCATTATTACTATTACTGCCATCTTATAAATGAAAAAAAGCTAGGGTCCACGAAAGGGGAATCCTTGCCATGTCACTCAGGAAGCAAAATTTGGAGCCAGGGCCCAGACACTGAATGACTTCAGAATCTCTCCTTCTTTCTTCTTCCTCCTTCCTCCTTCCTCCTTCCTCACCCCTCCTCCTCCTTCTTCTTTTTCTCCTTCTGGAATTGAACCTAGAGGCACTGAACCACTGAGCCACATCCCCAGACCTTTTAAATTTTTTATTTAGAGACAGGGTCTCCCTGAGTTGCTTAGGGACTCACTAAGTTGCTAAGGCTGGCTTTGAACTTGCCATCCTCTTGCCTCAGCCTCTTGAGCTGCTGGGATTACAGGTGGCACCACCTGTTTGTCTGTGCTTTTAAATATGTTGCTTTCTGGCTTTTTCATTACGTTTAAAACACCCCTCTGGGGCTCAAAGCTTTTTGGGGATACTCTGTACCCTAACAAGACAAAATACTTTTGAACTTCTTCATGTAATAGATGCATTCCCTAAAACTATTCATGTTGAACCTGTTTTTTTCCTTTGCTTTCATTATATGAATAATTTTATGACTGCGCTTTTATTTCTTGCTCAGCATTTTCTTTTAAAATCTGACAAATATATTTGTATCCATCCCAGCTTACTGTCTGAAATCTTTATTGTTCTTTCAGAGTTTTTGTTTAATTCAGAATTAAACCTCCACTAGAGTTATTCACAGAAGGAGCTTAGGTCCCTTGGTTGGATGTGACCAGTAGTCTCACTAAAGCATGTCCCTTCACCAATTAGCTATTGCATTCCTCAAATATTTTGCTTGGAACAAAAGCTTGCTTTCCATGAGCCCATATAGGTATTTAGATGAGACAGTTATTTTGATTTTTGAAAATATGTAATTCAATCTGGAGACAAGAATATAGTGCTTGTTATTTTAATATCTTTTTTAGAAGATGATTCTCAAAATAGAAGTATAATTGATTCTCATTATTTATAATATTTATGTTTTATAAATTCACTGTGAACACTGAATAAGCAATTGCTGAACTCTTATTTCTAGTGCAAATTTAGCATTAGGTTCCTATGAGACCCTGGTCACAACATTTGTGTCTATTGATTAGGATATACTCTTGCTTTAGGTGTGTGTCTGTTTGAAGATATTTATATGCATTGACTTATAAACATTAAACTCATAACCTACAGCACTAACTCATGCCTGAACAAAGCTTACCTAACATGCATGTATCCTCCATAGACACTTCACAGGCCTATACTCAGAAATACCAGACAGCACTTGAGCACTACCCTTGGGGGCCATTTGAAACATCAAAGTCACTAATAAAAAGCACAAAAATGCAAAAATTGTGGTGTCCAATATATTACAAAAAGAACCCTTATTTACAGTGTGAGGACTGAAGCTGGAAGGCAGAGCATGGCCTTTTGGACCTCACTTGGGAATGTGTGCATAGGGCAACTCAAACTTTTCACTGTAGGCATGTCTATAGATGACCCTCCCCCCCCCCCCC
>NW_025999990.1:2841917-2909208 GCF_001458135.2 Marmota marmota marmota | reverse complement strand
ATTCACCTACTTGCTAACATGAATTTTGATGTTACAAATACATGTTAGCAAGTAGGTGAATTTGCAAATTTGGAATCCACAAATAATTGAGGACCAATTTTATTTTGCTTTCAAAATGTCCCTTTTTGCCCAGATTTTAATTTGGGAACTTTGGTAGATTAATTATATTATCGGTCTCCTGCTACTGGGCTCCCTGCCCTGCAGTTTTGGTCCCAACTCACTTTAATTTCAGGCTTGGAAGATGAATAATAAACTTGGCATAAGCAGAAGCTTGGAAAACACATGTAAATATCTTGGTCCCCTGCTGCCCCATGAGAACATGCTGGGCTGAATTGAGAGAAGGATGTGAGGGACACATACACAAGAGCAGAATTGTTCCATACAAGACCATTCTGGATGAGATGACTCTGACCCGGCCCAGTAGCTGACTACACATGTATAAAAGAACCAGGTGAGATTGGGTAAGGCATGCTGTGGAACCAGAGCCCATGAGAAATAAGCAATCATTTTTTGTTTTAGGTTACAACATTTTGGGGGTGGTTTATTGTGCATCAGTAACTGATGCATGGACTTGAGCATCTCTCATTTCAATTTGGGGACTTTTGCCTTCTAGATCCTCTAGAGGAGCATTGGGAAACTACTTTAGCTACAGATTGATGTCTCTGTCTCTGTATCATGTGGAAAGTGAAAAAGGAGATCAATTACTTCAACATAGACCTGAGAAGATAAAAGAAAAATAATGATAAGGGAGGAAGGCATTGGAGTGCAGCAGAACAGACAGTGAGAATTTTTGTATGGATTTCCTGGCCTTGGTGAGTAGCTGCTCATTGCTTTAACGTAAACTTAGCTTAATTAAAACATGATCTGTTATTGATTTAAAAAAAAACTTCCATTGATAATAGTATTTATTTTATTTATTTTGCACTAAAAAAAAGAAAAGAAAAAGAAAAGCAGTCAGGGAAAAGGAAGGGTAGAAATGGGAAGTATGGAGTGAATTATATACAGAAAATAATTTCTCATGTTCCAGCCTCAGAACATGAAGGGAAATTCACAAGGGGAAGAATACATCAATAACTATGGTATATTTCTTTAGAAAAGCTGCTGGCCCCAAGGCATAATGAAAGTTACACTTAAGAAGACCATAAACCTTTTAAAAGTCACATTTCATATCAAAATAATTTTCTTATAAAATATTAATTCTCAAAATGAGTTGTAAAATATGAACACAAACGGCTTAGGCCATTTTTATTTCTGGCAATAAAGCTAGAATTTCTTAGAGAAAATGACAGCTACTAGAATGTAGGAAAAGTGTGAGTCTGAACTGCACTCAGGTTCGATTCCATCTTCGTCTATAGTTACTGAGAAGCTGGGCTCTGTGCTGGCCCCTAGGGCGCTGACCAATCTGGCAGAGGGAAGTCTCAACATACAGTAAGATCCCCAAATGCACTTTCGAGGTAACCCATCATTCTTTGGTTGTTCTGACTTATTTCTTGGACACTGGTTTTAAAACACGAAAATGTAGCTATGAGCTAAAGATACAGATTAGAGGCAACTGCTTTAAAATGTGGAAAAAATGAACATGTGGAGGAACAGCTCTGAGTGGAACTGAAAATTCTGTAAATAGCTGAAAATTACCTTATAGAAATTTATGCAAATATAATAACTTTCCATTAATGTTCAAAGGATCAGTTCCCTCGCTTATAATTTTTACTGGGGATTTTTGGAATCATCAATATTGATATTGTGATGTCTTCCTATAATATGGGTCTCTCGAGTCAGAGAGTATATGTCTTCCTAAAGTATGGGTCTCTTGAGTCAGATTCCTTGGGTTCAAATGTTAATTTTACCATTAACAAAATCTGTAACTCTAGATAAATTTCATGATCACTGTGTGCCTCAATTTCCTTCATTAAGTGAAGTTAATAATATTACCTGCCTCATCTGTTTGCAGTGTGTACTAAATAAGTAAGTACTTATTCTCTGTCAGCTGTTAATAAATATACATTAGCATCTACTAGGAAACCAAAGCCTTCATCTGACAGTTCCCAAATCCATTTTCTGATCCATCCCTACCATTGGGTCCAATTCGATCCACATTAATGTCCCCTCCACTTATTTTTTCCAACAGAAAATGGATTTTAGGTATTCCTGTTAGAACTCTCTCCTAGGAGAATACTGTCCTCCTTGTGAAAAGTAAAATCAGGACATGTCCTTTCAGATTTGATTGACTACACCTAACATCTCTTCCTTGTATGGGAGTCCAGTAGAAATGGGGATCAATTCTCCAACTTGCTCAGAGAACCTCATACCCAGGCTGCTGCAGTACCCCATTGTGTCAGTCAGCTTTTCATTGCTGTGACCAAAATACCTGACAGGAACAACTTAGAGGAGAAGTTAACTTTGGCTCATGGTTTCAGAGATCTCAGTCCACGGGCAGCTGATCCCATTGTTTTGGGCTGGAGGTGAGGTAGAACATCATGGTGGAAAGGTATGGTAGAGGAAAGCAGCTCACCCAGAAAGAGAGAGAGAGAGAGAGAGAGAGAGACAGAGAGAGAGACAGAGAGAGAGACAGAGAGAAAGTAGGGGGGCAGAGAGAGAGAGGCAGAGGTGGAGAGACAGAGAGAGGCAGGGCGGGGGAGGAGAGAGAGAGAGAAAGAGAGAGAGGGAGGGAGGGAGGGAGGGGAAGCCAGGGACAAGATATAATCCTCAAGGGCACACCCCTAGTGACCTACTTCCTCTAGTTATGCCCAACCTGTCTACAGTTACCACTCAGGAATCCATTAAAATTATTAATTTTCACCAAATAGATTTATCCACTGATAAGGTAATAGTCCTAATTTCTACCTAAAAGTATCACCTCTGAACCTTGCAGTTACTAGGGAACAGGTTTTCAATATGAGCTTTTGGGGAACATTCCAGATCCAAGTCGTAACACCCATAATGCTACTCTCCTGTCTTCACAAACCTGCCTATGCCCCCTGCCTCACCTTCTCCACTTATTTTCTCCAACCTTGAAATGCCCCTGGTTGCTAGATCTGCCGAATCCCTGCCCCCAAGAATGGGACCTGGTGATGACACTCTCTGAGACTACTTAAATTATTTGTTTATATCATTATTGTATTTCTATGTGCTGTACCTGAAAGCAACTCAAAACTATTATTCTTTTAAAACGTGCTCATTCATATTTTTCTTCACTTGAAATTATCTGTTTGCCTATGGTATCAAATCGCTGGGGATTTCTTGCTCACTATGGGAAATCCTGTGTGTCTGTTGGATGCTGAGGACAAAGCACATCTGAGTAAATTGAATGTACATCTTTGCTTTCCTCCTAATTTTTTTTTTTTTAAATCTGTTTGAGTGCAATTCTAGTCCAGAGCCTCTGGCAGCTCCCTATCAGACTTGCTGAGCCAACCTCCTGATTGACTGTCAATAGATCAATTCTCTTCTTGCCTTATTTAACTCATATGCTCTCTTGAGCTCCCATTACACAAACAACATACAGTGTAGAGGCTCACAAGGGGGTAAGAAGTAATTTAGAGTCCTACGATGAGGTGCCATTTGGAAAGGCCTGACCCTGGCTGACCCAGCCTCCAGCCATAATTCTATGTCGCCATCCATACTGACCTTCATCAATCTTCCCTCTTCCAATTAGCCCCCTTCCCTCAAGAACAGTGACTCACCCACTATTACACGACACCTAGGAACAAAGTTAATTAGAAACTAGGTCTCTGAGTAGTCCCTCTTTCTTCAGAAAAAAAAAAAATCTGTTTGTAGAAAATGGGTTTGGGGCTGGGGTTGTGGCTCAGTGGTAAAGTGCTTGGCTCATGTGTGTGAGACACTGGGTTCAATTCTCAGCATCACATATAAATAAATGAATAAAATAAATGTCCATCAACAACTAAAATAAAAAAAGGAATGGGGTTTAAAACAAAGCAAAACAAAAACTGTAATAGAGCAAAGGATGTCACTTTGTGAGAGGAAGTCTGTATTTTATATGGCATGTTTGCTTGGGAGCAATAGTAAGAACTGAGGGGGACCGAGGCAGACTGTCTCATTATTTATATAACAATTATAATGGCTAACACTTATTAAGCATGTACAATATGCTGTACGTTGTTGTGAGAACTTTCCATATTTTATCTCACTTTGACCCCAACAACAACCCCATTATTCATTTAAAAGGGCTCTTTGTAGTGCTTACCATGTACTTCATGAATAACAAAGAATATCGCTGTGATAGCAATAATATTTTCAATATATTACAGAATTGTATTTTAATTTCTCCCCCCATAGTTTCTGGCAGCCATTCTCTTCCCTGTTTTTGGTTCTTAGGAAAGTGGGGAAGATCACTGGATGTGCACATGGGAAGGTCAAGTACAGAAAGGACAAGGAAGTAGAAATCCTAATCTTTCCATCCTGAGGGCTATGGGAAGAAGAAAAGGAATTCAATAGGGAAAGAAAGTGGTGGAAAGGTGTGGGCCCTGACTTTGCTTCATTTGGTGGAGTCCATGGTGTGTGTGTGTGTGTGTGTGTGTGTGTATAGTAAATGGGAAAGCACTGCTAGGTTGAGGTATAAGTTGAAATCAGAGGCCATGTTGCTGAGGCATCTTGTTTAGGTTTCATGATGAAAACAGTCTTGCTGAGGAAATTCCAACATGGACAGCTGAGTTGTGAGGCAGAGAGAAAGCCTGAGCCTTTAAGATCATAAATGGGGTCAGCAATGATGACCAAATGTCTCCTTATTATTCATGCTTTTGTTTTATTGACCCAGTTGAAAGACTCCATTTCCCAGTCACCTTTGTAGCTGGAAAGGCTGAAGTAAGTTGTGGACAATGAAATATAAGCAAAAGTTTGAGTGGACCTTCTGGAAAGGTCTCTTATGGAAAGCTGACATAGGAGGGAGACATTACCCATCCTTCTTTCTATTATACCCCATAGTTTCTATTGGCAAGCTGGACATATGGCTGGAGCTCCAGTAACTGTCTCCTAACACGAGTTGATCTTGAAGACAGAAGGATGCCCAGGAGAGCACAAACAGATAGGGAGTCTGCATCTATGATAACTTGATGACTTCATGGAGCCACCACACAAACCCTGGATTATCTTCCTCTGGATTTTTTTTAAATTGAGAGGATAAACATCGTGCTTTAAATCCATTGTCATTTGGGTATTTTGCTAGTTACAAGTGAATTTTGTACTTAGAGTCAGGCTACAGAGATTGTGGAAAGACGGGAGAAGATGGACTCACAATAGTTGGGATGAACAAAATTGCAACAAAGGACGATGAGGCTAGCTGCTCAGTCTGGGAATTGAATGCAATCCATGCACAAAAAATTTCAAGTTTCAGTATGGGCCTAACTGATTTAGCAGAGAAGGTCCATCAGGCTCTGGTTCAGCCAAGAGAGCAAACAACATGAGAGACAGAAACCATCATTGAATGGTATCATTGGAGAGCCATAAGGCACCCTGCAATCAGGCAGAAGACACCAAAAGCAGTCAGTAGAAAGTACAGAGACAGGACCAGGTGGGTCTTGGTTCCCCAGAGACTCCCCAAAAGGGAGCTGTCATTATGGAAAATAAAAAAACAGAAAGGAGGAAAATGATAACAGACTGAGTATAATCTGAAAGATACTGAATTAACTGAAGAAACCGAATTGAGCTGATTCTCACTGGATTGGATTAAAATTTTCCCCCCGTTGTCTAATTGGCAGTGGAGGCTGTGAAGAGGACAGATTTGCGAATTTGAGTGTAGTGCCTGGACTGGCTTCGCCATGATTGGTAATTTTTATCCCTATGTTAATTACAGATGAGAAAACTGAAACTTAGAGAAGTTCAGTAACTTTCAGGTCACATATTTATTAAACATGTTTATATTTAATATTTCCATTTATAACAAATTTTAGGTTTTGGGGCTCAATCTGCTTGTTTCCAAGGTCTGGGCAGTTGCTGCAGCCAGTTAACTAGCTTCGTGTATTCGTTATTGGGTAGCAGATTGAATTAGAACTCATTCTCAGAGCCTCTCCAAATTCCAAGCTCCTTTCTGCTAGATCATGCTGCATTTAGGAACTGAGTGATCTTGATCTGACTCCAAAATATGTCAGCATGTGGCCATCAACCTATCATTCTTGGTTACTGAAATCATCAGCATATAATTGGTTTTCAAAATGAAAATTCAAAGCCTGTAGGCTCCATTCATACATGAAGTGGCAAAACTGATCTAATAGATTTAAGGGGTACTGATTTATCAGGGTAGATCTAAAGGGAAATGAAAATGGTAAAACTTAAAACACTGGCCTTGGGTCCCTGAGCAAGTCCCCCTAGCTATGTTTTTCTTTGATTCTTCAAAAGTTTCTGAATACCTACAGTGTGCCAGCCATGGATTGCATGTGGAAGAAAGTAATGCAGTAGCTGGGTGGAGATTGATCTTCAATCTCTAATTATTTATGAGTTCTACAACCTTTTCTACTTCAAATATTCCATTTATTCCAGAAAATTCTATTCATCCCCTCAAATCCTAGAACATCTAACAAACAAAAATTTTGTAAACTAAAATGTCTGAGGTAAGAGAAAGAGGTGCAAGGAATGTGTATATATAGCAACTCACAAAAGATTAATGGCTCTCATTTGCTAATTTCTAGAGGTTAGTTCTGGAAGTTATCTCTAAGATCTCTGTTTATGATTTTTAACATGCTTACTATATTTATCTATCCAGATGGTAAATGAGTTTGCCTTTTGACCCCAAAATCCCAATTCTAGGACATTATTCTCATACACATGCTTGAGCATGTGTTGAATAATGTTCACTGGAGCATTGTATGAAATACAAAAGTTTGGAAACAATCTAAATGGCCATAAATATCAAACTGATGGAGTAAATTAAAGTAAATCTTACAGTGCAATATTTTCAGCCATTAACAAGACTGAGGTAAACCTGAAGACTGCTTCTGTCAATCTAGCATGGATCTGCTCCAGTGTAAATTGTTAAGTGAAAAAATTCAAGGAACTTCTGTGCACGAATATGATGTTACTATTTGAATAACAGCCCATAAGATGTGGGGAAATTTACAGAGAAAGAAAAGAAAAAAGAACATTTTTCATAATTGTCGGTAAGTACGTGGTGGGTGAAAACCCCTGAATATGAGTCCAAATGAGATACTGATCCCTTATAATAATATAGATCTTAATGTTCAATTGAAAGTTCTAACGCTTGTGACATGGCTGAGATAGAGCAGTAATATAAATCAGGAGTCAGACACCTGCAGCTTGCCTGCCATATATTGTCCTTGCTTTTTCTACAGATGAGGCAGGAAGAAGCATGAGGAAGGCAGAAGAGTGTTCAGAACATACTGGAGACTAAAGGCAGGGGAGAGCTGTGAGGTGAAGGCCCTGGACTCCACATGGCAGGGTGGAGAGCTTGCTCTATTCTCTGAACTCCTTTCTGTGGGGACACTTTCCCATTGAGAGCTTCTGCCCATCTCCCACATTTGGTGATGATGGACTGAAGGACCACAGGGAAGAGAGAGCTGTACTTCCTCTCCAGAGCCAAGGAGCTACCTTGAGAGGGCGAGTGTCCCTGGTATCTCCATGGTCCCACTGTCCTTTTGTGCCTCACATTTAGGATTCATTGATGTTTCAATGGGATAGATTCATGGTGGGCAAAAAGCTCTGTATCACCATTTCCCCTGAACATCATTAAATATTCACAAAAGATGGGCGACAGATGGGCCGTTTTAAAACAGTTTCAATTGTGGTCATTAAAGGGGACCTTTTGAAACAGAGCACCTGGAATGTTGACGGTCTCTTCCAAAAAGGAACTGTACACCCCACACTGTGCAGTGCTTGCTTCCATAAGCTTACCCAGAATCCCCAGCAACTTTCCCATAATTGCCCCACCCAGCTCCCTGGGTCTCCCCTCTCTCCCACAGAGGCTACTATAGACCTAGCAGGGGGATCCACTTGTAGGAACTGTGAAGAATAATGGATCAGCATTTCTCATTTAATGCTAAATGTCCAGATTTAATTAATCAAATTAATATTCCAATTTTAATGTGTGTAAAAACATAAATAATACCTCAAAACTTTAATTTTAAGGCTATTCTTGTCAAGGACATATCTAAATAAAAGTAAATCTAGATACAGCTGATTTAAGAAAAAACATTAAATGAAGAAAATTTCAGGTATGCTGCAGAAATGTCAAAAGTTATAGAGGTGGCACCCAGGGGACAGAAGCTGGGGAAACGTTAGATTTTTGTGACAGAGCTCCCACCCTGTCTTCTTGCTCCTGTGACTGACCGTTGAAAGAGTTCAACATCATTTAGATCTTGGAGATCTCTTCCTTTTGCCACCGTCAGTGTTGAAGGCATTGTGACAGGAGAGATTTCGCCAGGCTAATGTGATGTTCAGGTATTTGGATAGGAGGCCCCTCAGCCTGACCTGGGTAATGAAGAGTTCTCCTTCCTGGCAGCGGAGGCAGCTCATCATCGTCAGCGAGGCTCCTGATGCTGCCGCTGATGAAGACAGAAAGGCTGGCCCGCGATGTTATTAATGCCAAGTCGGATCTACGAGCATCTGCAAGTGAAACAAAGTGATATGCCCTTCACTGAAGCCCAGGAGGACAATGAAAGCTAGTGTACGGCTTGGCTGGGAGCCAGAAGCAGGCCTGTTGTCAGAGTAAAGAAATTCATTAAAGAAGATCTCATAGCAGGGCTGAAGAGAGAGAGAGAAAGAGGGGGCAGGTGTTGATGGAGACACAGCAAATTAGAGCTTTGCCCCTTAGTGCAGGGGGCACTGAAGTCCCTGCTTTTTGAGGAGATTTATGACATAGTGGCCTGAGAAGGTCTCGTGGTCACCCAGCTGCACCCTCCCACCACACTTCATGAGCCATGGGCCCATTTGCTTTCTGGAATCACAAGAAAGGGCTATCATGATGTTTGTGTGCAGGTGGTAGAATTCTGAACAGGGGAATGTGCTGCCAACAGAGAAGGACGGTGTCTAAAGTCCGGTGACAGGATGGAAAATGGTGATTTGGGTTCCAGAGGTTAGTGAAATACCTGGTACAAATTTTGCAAATTTAAAGAGGCTAGCCAGGTCCCATAGACTTGAAGTGCTCCAGGAGTATGTGACAAAAGGCAGTGCTAGAGGTCATGACCGCCTGGAAGGCCCAATGCCCCATTTAAAGGGGCAATCACTGCTCAGCACCTGCTGATTATTTGTTTGGAGATGGGAATCTCAATGTTGGCTAGGCTGGCCTTGAACTCCTAGGCTCCAGTAATCCTGTACCTCTGCACCTGGCTAGGACTGTGCCATTTATAATAGCTGCCCCCTAGGCAGGCTGTGGATGTTGGTGCTAACTGACTAACTTTCTCTAGCCTTTTTGTTTTATTCCACGCAAGAGACAAACTAGGATTCCAGACCAACCTGGGTACAGCTTTCTTACCAAGGTGGGGATTCAGTCTTCCTTATTCCTCTTGGATAGAGACATTTTCCCCTCCACCAGTCTAGGATTTCCCAAAGGCAGAGACCAGACTGCCTTCCTGTCTTTTCAGCAGATGGAGTGAAACTCACTTTGGTCATCTGTAGCCACCCAAGAACCAAGTACAAAATCAAAAGTGAGTTTGGCACCCACACCTTCCCTAAACTCAGGAAGCTTAAGGTTTTGATTTTGTTCTCCAACTTACTCATTCCTCTCCAGCTGAGTCTACATATACTTTGCTTAGCCTAGAGAATGGAGGTTTCTTGAATGGAGGAGATGAGAAACTGGCCTACAACTTCAACACAAGTCATCCTTTTTGGTTAAAACATTGTTCACCCCCTTTTGCCTCCAATTCATGACACTTGTGTTCGAGCATCTGAAAATCTACAATGGTGAGGACTTCTACCATGCTTTGAGCTTCAAAAATACACCGGTGCTCCACTGAATGTTTAAATAAATTGTTTCATTGAACCCTCTCAGCAATGCCATGAGACTCAGAGAGGGTGGGTAACTTGCCCAAAAAACCACATTGCTGCTAAGTGGAGACACTCAGCTTTTATTCTCCTTCTGCCCTACTTCTGAGACTTCAAATTCTAGTGACTTTGTGGGGGAGATCTGGCTGCAGGTGAGAATTGTACTCAAATGTGGACATCTTGCAGCTGTCTCTACACTCCTGGGGCACACAATGGCAGGCACTGAGCAGAGGATGAGCACCTGGGGCAGGGTGCTGAGCACCAGCAGGGTGAAGCAGTGGCCCATGGTGTCCCCCTCCCACCACAGGAGCAGTTATACCATGTTGGTGATGCATAGCTGGGCTGGGAGCCACACCATGGACACCTCACCTGAGCAGAAATTTGAGACTGAAAGGAACAAGAGTGGAGTCAGCTGGCCCTGGGGTATCCCAGCTGGGTCTCCTGCCCTCAATCCTGTCCTTGAACCCACATCTCCCCTTGCTTCTGCCTGGAGTCAGACTCAGGCTGTTCTCCCTGCCAGTTGTTTTGATGAGAGAATCCTGGCCCTAGGTCTCCTGAGTTTTTAAGAGAAGCTAGACATGGGTAGCTTTAAAAATGCAGAAAATCTCTCAATTTAAAATCATTTAAATTTTAAAAATTCCAAAATATTAGGGGAAAAAACCCTATTGGACTGATCAAATGAAACATGGACTGGATATGTCCTAAGGGCCTCTGTAGGCAGAATAATGACCTCCTAAAGATGTACATGCCCTCATTCACAGGACCTGTGAATACGTTATGTTACACAGCAAAGGAATTAAAGTCACAGATGAAGTTGCTGATCCGCCAACCTGGGGAGGTGGCAAATATCCTGGATTACTCAAGTGGGCCCAGTGTAAACTCAAGGGTCCTAAAAAGTGACAAAGGAGGCACAGTCTAAGTGGCTTGATGTAAAGGAGATGTAGCAACATCACTGCCTTTGAAGATGGAAGGGTGCATAAGCCAAGGAATGCAGGAGGCTTCTGGGAGTTGGAAGGATAATGTACCGCCCATTAGTGAAAAGGGGGACAGTAAAACATCATGTCTCTGAATGCCTCCTTTCTGTTTCCCAAAACCTAACCAAGTTAAGGGAAAATGAGAGTGAGCCTGGCAGGAATGTCCAGATACATACTATCCTGAAGGACACTGGCTTTCCCTTAGGCACATGGGGAACTAGAGCAAGTTTGTGTGATTTCTTGCATAGTTTCTCCTTGAGATGCTGGTAAAACAAGGCAAACTATGCAAGCTAATGCTGATGATGCCACTGTTTCTGCAGCCTAAAAAATGAAACCTGTCTCTCAATGGTGACTGGTGCAGAACTGAGGATACCCTGGAAAGGGTATGTGTCACTTGTTCAGCCAGCGGCCACTGGACAAAATGCTGGCTGAACAGATAGCACCTCTAGCACCTTGAGACTGAAAGCACCTTGAGGGCTAGAGGTGCTATCTGTTCAGCCTGTCTCCACTGAACTCTTCTCAGAGCAGCCTCTGATCTCTGGTAAGATTTTTTCCCTATAAGTCCTATGCCTCGCACACCATCTCTGGACACTTTCTTTGGCTTTTCAGTAATCTACCTCACCGCTCTGGCACAAATGGACTGTGGATGTGACAGGTGAGGAAACATTCTCCCTGGAGCCTCCAGAAAGGAACACAGCTGTGCTGACACCTTGTTTTGAGCCCAGTAAGACTCATTTGGGGTTTCTTGACTATGGAACTTTAAGAAGAAATGTGGCTGTATAACCAATGTGACACTGCAATCTGTACACATGGAAAAATAAGAATTCATGCCCCATTTGAATCAAATGTATGATATGTCAAGATCATTGTAATGTTTTGAGCAACTAATAAAAAAAATTAAAAAAAGAAGAATTTGTCTTCCTTAAGCCTACTAACTTTGTGATAATTTGTTCCATAAGCAATAGGAAATTCATGCAGCTTTGATTTTCAAACTCTAATCTAGAGGATGAGAGGGGAAAGTTAAGTACAATGAAAATAAAGAAACACTATAAAACTCTATTTGCCCTTTATACTAATGAGGAACAGATGGAGAGAAGAAATGCCCGGCTGGGTTGCTTCAATTCCTTAGTGACCATTTTGATAAAAAATACCTGCTCAGTTAAGCAGATGCATGTGAGATTGTAATTCTCAGATACCCTGTCCTGTCTTAGGGGCAGTTTTTGGAGCACTAGCCCAGAGGATCTCTAAGTCAATAGCACGTTCTTTACAATGGCAGAGATCCTTAGTACTCACCAATACCCGGGGGGATGCACTGTATTTCTATCTCCCATGCAGTTGTGTTGGGACCATATGGCCTGAGGGATGTGGGCAGATGTGACACAGGCTACTTCCAGGCCTGGTCCTTCAATCACCCTACAGGATCCTTAGCTCTTCTCTCTTTCCTCCGTGGTGGCCGAAGAGGCCTTTTGTTCTACATGGTTTAGACCATAGATGGAAGAGGGCTGTCCCACCTGTGTGATGAACAAGAAGTACACCTTTTTTTGTTGTTGAAACACTAAGATTTTAGAATTATTTGTGGCAGCATTACTTTTTCAATCAATTACTGAGTCTAAAAAAAATGGTCAAAACAAATGAGAGACTGAATGTGGAGAGACAGGTGAGTTGGGAACCCAGGAGAGATGTGGGTGATGGTTCAGGGTAGGACTGCATTTTTCCAAGCATGATCTGTAAATTGCTAATGGGAATTGAGCATATGTAGATGGTAAACAGAACAACACTAAAAATTATAATGGGTATGAATTATTTGATTATGTATTAACAAAAGGTTTAATCTAGTATGTATATCCTTCTTACAATTTCACAGTTTTTTTTTTGTTTAGAAATTAATTAGAAGTAGATTTAAAGAAAGTATTAAATTAAAATATAGAAGTGGTATGTAGATACGGAATAACTAAAAACTTGAGGACCATGGAAATAGACCAAAGGAAAATAAGGGGGTCTGGGAGTGTAACTCTAAAAAGGGCGGATAGCAGCTGTGGCTTTTGCTACAGGTAAATTACACAGAGAGCTCTAAAATTCTAGAACTTGAGGGGAACCTAAAATTGCCATGTCCTTGTTGCCTTTCTAGTGATGTCTGTTTTCATTCTCCTGGTGTTTAAGTCTTTCCAGATTATCTGGAATGCAACTGTGATTTAACTTTCCCGTTCAACTTTTGTTATCTCTGTAACATGATTCTATCCCTTAATTCCACACAACTCATAAAGGTTCAATGCAAAGCCCATTTCCTCCATAAAGCTTTATCACATTGCCCTCAAATGCAAAGGATTTCACTGTCTTTAAAAATCTTAGAGCACCTACTCTGGGTACCACCCATATGAGCGGTCTTGAAAAAGCATTTTGCTTTCACATTTAAATTGGGAGCTCCTGAACAAGATTGCATCGTGTTCTTAAAATATTACTTTGAATCTTTCATACTTCTTGGTAATTATCAGGAACACACAGTCAACATACATATTCGTTGTAATTTTTTGTTGTTAAACATCTGCGTCTCATGCTTCAGAGCTTTTCAAAGCACAAGATGAGAATTGCTGGATATAGCAGAACCAAGCTATGACATGAGGGTAATTTATTGAGCTCCCTGTTTGAAGAAATTTCTTGGCGCTAATGAAGTTGGCTGTTGGGAATGTCATGAGTTTTGCTATTACCCAGCTTATTAAAATGGTCATGCTGGTGAAATGTTTTCAGGCAAGATGTTAAAGTAATGGTAGCTGCTGAAGCAAATACATCTCAAAAATAAGTAATGGGATTTTCTTTCTCACTATTTAATAGCCAGGCAAGTCAGCTTTCCCCATTGTGGTCATCCAGGGACATAACAAGAACTGAGCATATGTAGGTGGCAAACAGAGAAACATTAACCAATTTAATACATACCTGTGCTTTCCATCTTACAGCTCGGTCATTGTCTAAAGCCTTCTGAATTCAGCTTGCTGAAGGTCAAAGAGAACATGAAGAAGGTTCCCCAGTTTTAAAAAGCCCATGTCAGGAAATGACACACATGAATCCAGTTCACAGTCTGTGGGTGAAAACAAGTCACATGGCTACATCTAGATGTCACAGGGCTGTGAAATGTAACCTGAAGGTGCTTCCCATTACAGTTCTTAATTGTGGATTGGAGAGTGTACACTCAAGAACTATTTCTGGCACAGAGCTAGGGCCAGCTCATCAGCCATCTTCCAAGTTTAGTCAACTTTTAATTGGTTTATGAGAAAGTACAGAGAAGCTCAGCGTATGATTGGAACAACAGGGAGACACAGTGGAATAAACTAACCTGAGAAACAAGTGAAACAAACAAAGCCCACCTGGGTCCTGACATTGTTTTCTCATCTTGGGAATTGAAGGAAGGTCAAAACAGGTCCTGGAGCTCAGATGTGTCAAGTTCTGGAATGGGGAAGCAGAGACAGAGAGCGGCTCTTCTAATCTGTGCTTCTAAGAAGAGTTGTTTTCACCAAGTAGAGACTAGTAGGCACTTCTAGCAACTACTGGCCCGGTTATGGCTTCTGCAATTCTAACTACTAGATATGGGAGAGAAGAACTGATAACACTGGCTCTTAGGTAGATCACTTTATTATTGTTTTTCCCAATGCCATTGTACCTGTTCTCTTATGTGAACTTTATGATAATTTGGTGAAATAGGCAATGTTACCATTTAACAAAATGAGGCTGGAGATGATCTCAAAACTTACATGAGTAAGCGAGACAGGATTAGACCCTAAATCTCCCAGCAGGGTGCTGGTGAGTGAGGGCCTATGGGACACAGTTAAACAGTCCCAAGCTCCATAAAGCCAGTTCTGGCTTCAGCCAGCACTGTCGTCATCATCACTTCTTGTCTGGGCATAATTCACACAAGTCAAATTTTACAACTGTGAAGAATTCTAGAAATCAGCCAATCTAGCTATTGATGTTTGAGCAATAAATATACAATTATTTGAAAAGATGCTTAGTGCTACTTGTGATCAGAGGAATGAAATTAAAACAAGAAGACAAACTTTTTCCTTGACAAATTGGCAAAATCAAAAATTATCTTAATGTATCTAGTATTAGCCAGGATATGGGAAAATCTGCTGACTTACCTGTAATTGTATGAAGAGCGATTGGTAGCAACCTTTTGGGGGTACTTTGACATGCTTTCAGACAAAAACTTATCCTTTGACATAGTAATTTTGTATCTAAGAATCCCTGTGAGGGTGCATAAAGTATGCATTCGTAAATGATTAAGATTAGTTGTAATCATGAAAAGAATGGAGAAAACCTAAATGTATTTCTTTTTTATTTTTATTTTTTTTGTAGTTATAGATGGACAGCATGCCTTTATTTTATTTGCTCATTTTTTGTATGTGGTGCTGAGTATCGAACCCAGTGTCTCACATGTGCTAGGCAAGTGCTCTGCCACTGAGCCACAATCCCAGCTCCCTAAATGAATTTCAATAACCTTTTCAAAAGGTTAACCTAATTATAAAACATCCATCTTGCCATATTGTAGATTTTTTTTTGTAGTTACTAAAAAGAATGAATTAGAAATATTAACTGGTACAATTGCTCTGGAAAACACTCTAAAAGTGAAATGGCAAGTTACCATATGACCCAGAAGGTATATACCCAAGTACTAAAACATATCCATACAAAAACTTGCACACAGATGTTCATAATGGCATTATTCATACTCACCAAAAGGTGGAAATGACATAAATGGACATTATTTGATGATGGGATTGACTTCTTCCCATTAATGAAAAAGCACCCCTCCATTGGTAAGACAAGCTAAGGAGACATTATTTTCAAGGCCAGGTGTGGGGTCATTTACTGTAAGCTAGGAGCTGAAGCCATAGAAGAATTTCAGCCACTATCAAAGATGCCATCAGAAGCAGGATAAGGGGGAGAAATTATCTTAGACTTTTCTTCTCTTCACAACTTCCAGTCTTCCTCCATTATCTTCCATTGGCCATATCTACTCAGAATCCAGAAGACAGGAGAGACTTAGAAATAGAGTTCCCAGAAAAAGGGAATCAGATAATGGATATAAAAGTGGACAGGCCTACACAGTCGACCCCTTTTGCAACCTGGTATCTGTTCTCATTTCCCTCACAAGGCATGTGTCACACAAATCAAGATATTCTTACCCTCTTCCAAGAAGGGGGGAGCCAAGGTCCCATCAGTTGTCCACTCCATTTCAAATGCATCATTTCCAACTGACATGTTCCTTCTCAAAGGTCTGGATGTGGCTTCTTATACTCTGTGGTCTATTGACTAAAGTCAAACACCTTCAATACTGATCATAAAATATAATAGAAAAAGAAAGAATGTCAACAGCTGCTAGAGCCCTTATATCTTATACATGATCATGAGACCACTTATTGATACTTATTACTCTCTCCTTCCACCACCTGTTCCTTATCACCATCACCAAGCCTGTAGCCAGCACTGGTCAGGGTGCTTGACCCAGTGGGGTAACTGAAATAAAAATTCCCAGAGGCTCTGAATCTCCAGTGGCCCTGCCCTTAATGGATGGTTACAATCTTCTATTGCTTGTTATTGGAGTTTAAGGGGCATCTCAGATTGTCCTCAGTGATGGCCTCCTTATCTTCATTGTGTCATCACAATCCATTTCCCTCTTGATAATTGAAATTAAACCCTTCTCTGCATGTTGATGCAGTGACACAAAGGAATTTAAATAGGTGGATGGAAATTTCCTCTTCTACCTCATGTGGAAGAAGTCCTTCCTTAGGGACAGGTCCAAGACTGCAGGAATACAAAGTGAATCTCTGAGAATGGGTGAACAGGACTGGTTCTTACCCCTTGGTCCCCAGGCCCATGTTTTCTGGTTACAGGGGAAAGAGCATCAAATATCTATTGCAGTTTAAAGCTTATATTAGGTCCTATAGCATTAGTGCTCAACCCCACGGGCTGTTGTCTCCCATCTGGCACTGTCACTGAGTCTGCAACAAGTCATTCTATCAGGCTAGCTTCTTCTAGGCAATGGCATTTATATCATAAGGCCAGAGATTTCCATGAGTGTGAAGACTTTGATGCACTTCCTTCACTATAGAATGCCCTACTTCCTCGAAGCATTGTGATGATAAATGAGGCATTTCCTAAATTCATGGTCAGTGGTGCTGACTGAAGTACACACAGCCCATTATACCAGGGAAATTTGGGCATCTTGATGTAATTGAATGTGGGCAGTTGAATCCAAGGTTCAGTCAACCAAGCAAGAAACTGTTGGAACTGTTTCCAGCAGCATGAGCTAGAACATCAAGCCTGGAATCTTGAGTAGGCATATCCTTATTGATAAATTCAGTCTCAACTCATGTTATTTTCTATTCTCAGCTGCAATCACCCTTAGAATTTACTCACACAGCTGTTCTCCAGGTTTCTGCTCATGTGAATTAGAACGTCTGACTTTTCCCAGAATAGCCATTGAAATTTCCCCCCTAGAGTACAGTGGTATCTGATTCTATTTATGGATTCTGAACTTGTAGGAGTGTGTCTTAAGGAGAGGAATATCCCTTTGCAAGAGGCTGCCTAAGGTGAGATCATAACATTACTGGGACTTTCAGCTAGGGAAGTCTGGTTTCTTCAGAAAGGGGAAGGAAGACTGCCTTCACAAGAAAAAGGGACTCAGGGGGACTTGTCAGTTTAAGATTCTAAGCATTCTCAAACATTCTCAATTTTCCCCTCCCAACGCTCAGGGTCCCACATCTTCTCAACTAAATGCTCCTGTGTTAACATAGGAGACATGGGTAGGTTTTGTGTTCAGTTTGCAATGTAATTCTGCAACTTGTACAATTAGATTTTGGGCCAAATTTCATTTATGTCTACCCAGTAGCTACTAGAAATAACAGGTGCTTTAAAAGATTATCAAAGAAGCCCATTGGTTCTGTACCTGTGCCTGAGTGGCTAGTTTCCTTTCCATCAGCTCGAAGCACCTTAAGAAGCAGGGGCCACAGAACAGCTTACATCAGTTGAGTGAGGGAGTCATTTGCTTTCCCAGGGTCTGATCTTAACTGGCACATTATCCCAAGCACTCTTTAAGTGATGACTTAAGTAAGTATGTTGCCACGGTATGTCATGTGTTTCTTCTGCTGGCAAGGAGATCATCACTATATTCATGTACTGACAGGTAAGCTACCCAAACCAGAATTTTATCTTGAGCATCTGTTTTTTAAAATTACTGCAAGAACTGTATCAACCAACAAAATAGAAATGTCTCCAGTAGTATTGAAAATGGAATGAATCTAAAACAAGATGAATATACTTATCACATTTTGAACAAAAGAAATTTATTTTCTCATAGTTCTGGAGGATAGAAGTCTAAGATAAAAGGTTGTTTCTAGTGAGGGTGCTTCCTGGTATCTCTGCACACATAAGTGGGTTGTAGAGAGGGAGAGAGTTTGGAGAGGGAGGAGAAAGAGAGATACCCTGCCTCTTCCTCTTCTTAGAAAGACAACCAGTCTATCATATTAAGACCCCACCCTTATGATGTCACTTAACCATTATTATTTTGTTTTAGACCCTAACTACAAATATAGTGACATTATGGGTCAGGGATTCATATGAATGTGGTGGTATGGGAAGACACAAATCAGGTTCTCAGCAAACGGATTAGATTAAACATTCTTTGGGAGTATGTGGATATGTTGGCATTGTGAATAGAAGGGTCGGGACACTTTTCTTTCCACTTTACCTCTGATATCACTAGCAGGTGCCTGGATTTTTCTATTGTGAGGGTGGAGAATTGAAGCAGTTTATGCATGAGACCAATTAACTGCTCCACATAGCCATTGCTGATTACTGACCACCTCACCTCTCCCTTACAAAATAAGGAGATTAGCTCTTAGGGCTTATGCTCTATATGTGCAGCCCTAAAGGGGCCAAATATGTGCTAGAAAGGGGCCTATGGGAAATTAGCAGAGTCAGGTACATGGCCTCTTTCATGCCCTCTCCAACTTTAGCTGCCATATGTCTGGGCAAGAATAATGGGACAGTTTTGACATGGTTATAGCTTCTTTCCCCCAGGATCAGACAGGACTGTTTTAACTATTAATTCATGCGGGCATTATGCTATGGTCTATGGGATTTTTAAAGGGTCTCTGAAAATGTCTGAGACTTGAGAAAAAAATTAATTCCCAAATTAGAAAAAGTCCGACAGAATTACTAAAGTTGTGTTTAGTCATACACAAAACCCCACATTAAGAATGAACTAGTTGATTGCTGCCTCACCCAAGGCCATGGCTGTCCCTGGAGCACTGATATTCAGTGACTGATTTTAATAGGAATATAAAGACTGGCTATTTAAGCCCAACATGGAATAACTGTCATGGGTCCTTGAGTTCCCAGGGGAGTTGGTCAATGCTGCTATTGGGTCTGTGTCACAGCTCAGCTTCTCTGCTTGCATGATCCTGATTCCTTCTCCTTCTTTTCACAATTGTTTGTTCCAAGGAATCTCCCTAATAAATTTTCTGTATGTCTCTGTTTTACATTACTATAAAACATAACTGAGGCAAAGGTCTCCCTAAGTGCATCACATCATGGCAGAAGCAGTGTGTGAGAAAGAGATCACATTGGCAAGACAGGACACCAGAGAAGTGGGTGTTGTTTGATAACAATTCACTATATGACACTAGCATTCTGAGGGTAGTACCCCCAATGACCTTAGTCATCTTCCACTAGGCTCCACCTCTTCAAGGTTCCACACCACCTCCCAACTTCAGCACACTGAGGACCAAGCTCTCAACACACAAATCCTTGGAGAGCACATTCAAACCATATCCAGACCATAAAACTGGCTGTATGTTAATCTTTGTTTAAGTTGGCTTCCTGAAGAATCTAACCTGTGACAATTCCCTTCGCCTAGGAGGGCACCAATCTACACATGTGTTAATGAAAGGGAGTGATATTTCTATCATAAAGGAAATAAATATCCTTTGCAGTGTTTGTGCTTGCAAGAGTGTCTTTCATACTTGACCCGTGAAACTGAAAAAACCCATGTTTCAGCACCTATTGCTACCAGAAATCTGTCCTCTTTTTCTCTGAAATATGATATCTTCTGATTTTCTGGCTAGAGCCTTTCTTCTCCATTGGTCTTGTTTCTTTTAGAGACTTTCCTCTGGGGCTTGGTGAGACCAGATTCCTGCCAATTCCCATGACTCTGAGAATTCACAAAACTCTCCTTCATGGGGCTAAGAGGTTGCAGGATACCATAGATACTTGTATTCTGGACTCCAGTTCTCATCTACACCCAATTTCCATATTCTAAGCATAATGGCTTTGTAAATTTATGCATTGATTCATTTAATGTGTTTTGAATGCATGTAAATAGAGATAAAATATCAAAAGATAAAATGAAAAAGACATGGGAAGACTTAAAAGCAAAATAAACATTACCATGAACCCAAAATGACCAGGAAAGAAAGTTACAGGCTGGGGCTATAGCTCAGTGGCAGAGAGCTTGCTTAACATGTGTGAGGCATTGGGTTTGATCCTCAGCACCACATAAAAATAAAAAACAAATAAAATAAAGGCATTCTGACCATCTACAACTGCACAAAAAATTAAAAAAGAAAGAAAGAAAGAAAGTTACAAGCCAGGCTGAGATCACAGGCTACTGAGCTCTGAGACCACAGTCAGGCACAGGTGACTGGATGTTGCATTATTGTGGGGTAAATGTGCTTGATGCGAGATAGGCAAGATCAGAGTCATTGTTCTAAATAAGGCTTCCCTCATAAAAGGAAACTGAAAAAATTCTCTTTGCTTTCATCTGTTGAGGGTCTATAGGGCTACTCTGGAAGCTCTGGGCTTGGGGAGAGTCTCATGACAGTATGCTGAGCTGATTACTGTACTGGAGTAGCACCCTGAGACAGAAGCTACAAGTCACATATGAAAACTAGTTTTAGATTTAAGAATGAAGAATTCAGGAGGAAGTAATTATGGGATAGAAAGGAGAATGTTACAGCAAAATTAAAAAGTAGATAATTGAAAGCAAATGAAAATCCCAAAACTCATAGGTGACATTTAATGCTAAAAAAGAGCCAATATAATGAACAATTAGAAAAAAATTCATATCAAATAAAAATAATTTCATAAAACAATTCTACAAAATTTTCCAAATAATGCTTAGTAGTTATTTAAAGAGATAAATGAAAAAATAATATCCATAATAAACATGAAACTGTGAAACAGAGAAATGAAACAATAAGAGGTAACTATAAAAATGATTAAATTAGAATGTTGGAAATTAAAAAGATTTTTTTTTGTTAAAATTTAAAATTTTCAGTTGATGGAATAAACTATAAACTGGTCATAGTCAAACAGGGAATGAATGAGTTAGAATATAGTATTAAGAAATTCATCAGGATGCAACATAGAGTAAAGATTTTTTATTTTTAATCAGAAAGTGCATTGAGGAGACACTGACAGAGAAACTCCAACAGACATCTAAATGGATTCCAGAAGAAGAACATGATGAACAGAAGGGCAATATTTGAAAACATTATAGCTGAGGATGTTCTTGATTGAAGAAAGATACATGATTCTTGATTGAAAGTGCATCCTGAGAAAGAAGCAAGGTCAATAAAAGTAAAACCATGCTGAGACACACTGTGAGGAAACTACAAAATACTAAGGAAAAGTAAAAAATGCTATTAAAAGCTGACAGAAGTAAAGATGCTTTGCCTACACAGAGAAACCAGCAAGACCAACAGCAGACTTCTCATCAGCAACAGTATATGCCAGAAGAGAGTGCATCAATCTTCTGAAGGCACTGTGGAAACTAATAGCCAACCTCATATTTTACAGTCATTTAACCCATTTTATACCATTATTCCAAGTGTGGAACGAGTAAAAATTTAAATATAGTATATAATATGTAATTGTCTAATAATAAGAATATAATTATCTTATAATAACTGTAATAGAATCATGCTAAGTGATATAATATATGAGCTCTAGATTATTATTTCCAACCTATTTAAATATATCTGTGTCAATTTTGTTGAAATATTTGCAGAATTGGAAACTTGAGAACTAATGGATTGTGCTGTCATTCAAAAGTGAGAGAAAAATAATAAAATTGTTAGAGATAAAAATAATAAAATTGTTAGAATTTAGCACCCTCAAAAACGGTTAAAAATGGTCTTATGCAAGCATGAAAGTTAAGTCCAGAGAGAAGACTGGGTTGCAAGAAACGTCATGAGTATACAAATACACTTTTTTAAAAAATCACTATATTTAACAATTTGTTTAAGAAATAATTAAAATTATTTTTTTGTGTTGAAAATGTCAGGGTTAAAAAAGATGAGTAGCCAGATGGAGGAAGGATCTCATCAGTGTTCTTGTAAACTGAGTGAGTTCCTTTTCATGGGCTGTAGGAAAATGGAAATAATGAACAAATTTAGACCTTGTGAGAAAATTTATGGTTGAATGTTTATGTTAAAAATTTAAAGATAAACACCAAAAGAAGATAAACACAATTTATGGATTGCAAGCCAGTAGAGGCAGGGGGAAAAGAAATACAGAAAAGTGTTATCAATCCAACTGAAGGCAATAAAAGAGATAAGAAGCAAAGATAAAGGATGGAAAGCAGAAACACAAAATAGAGTGGTAAAAATAACTCCAACCTTATCATTAGCCAGAATAAATGTAAGACAGATTAAATTCACCTATTAAAAGGTAGATTATTTGATTGAATTTTAAAAGCCCCAAGACAGGTTCTATGTTTCATTCAAGAGCTGTACTTAAATAAAGTGGGCTGGGAGTGTAGCTCAGAGATAAAGCACTCACCTAGCATGTGTGAGGCCCTGGTTTTGATCCCCATCACCATCAACAACAACAAATAGAACTAAACAACAACAATAACAACAAAACAAAGGCTGAAAATAAAGGGACAGGAAAAGATGTATCAGGCATAAATCACTAGAAAGCAAGCTGGGTTTCACATCAGCTTGTGAAAGTAGGTGATTCTTGTTATGGTTTGATTTGGAGCATCCCCCAAAGATTCAGGTGTTGAATGCTTGGTCCCCATTGCAGCCATGTTCAGAGTTGGTTGGATCAGGAGGCCTCTAATCTCATCAGTGAATTAGTCCATTGATGGATTCATAATCAGATGGTTTTATTGGGAGGAAATTGAAGCTTTAGAATCTAAATCTTCATTTGAGGAAGTAGGTCACTGGAGGTGTGCCCTGGAAGGTATATCTTGTCCTGGGCCAAGCTGTTCTCTTTATCTCTCTGCTACCACATGATCCTTGCCATGATCTGCCTCACCACAGGACCATAAACAATGGAGCCAAGTGACCAAGGGTTAATACCTCTGAACCCATTAATCAAAGATAAATCTTTCCTCCCTTAAACTGGTTTGTCTCAGGTATTTTATCACAGTGATGGAAAGCTGACTTACATGATTCTCAAATCTTAGGTTTTATCTTTGACCTTTCTTGAAGGTTCCAGGAAAACTTTCTGCTCATCTGTTCAAGTTCCCACAGGCAACTCTAACTCAGCTTTATAAACTTGACATCATCTTTTTCCTTATTAGACTATCTCTGAATCAATTATTGACCCTACTGTCCACCAGTTGCGTTTGGTCCCCAAATCTGTCACTTTTTTTTTTTTTTAACTTGGACTTGCTTTGAGTGTTACAGCATTCAAGATACAGACTTCTGGGAAAATTCCTAACTTTGAAGAAGGCACTTCACTGGGAATGGCAAGTGCTGAGGCAGACTCCCTGAGGGCAGATGCAACAGCAAAGAAATGGTCAGCTGGGACCTAACTCACCAGTCAAAACAGCATCCTGCCATCCCTGTCTTCTCTGATTCAGCTCTTCCTAGGAAGGAGTGGAGCAGAGTATCAATGAAGGCAAATCCAGCTGCAGAAAAGGAAGCTCTGCTGAGTAGTGAGAGGTGGTTTTGGAGGAACAGTGAGTGGTGCAGCAGGAGTGAGTGGACAGTAGGAAAAGGAACTGTTGGTATAGACCAGCCACTCCTAGTGTGTCCAGCTTCACCTTTTATAAGACAGGCAGGGGGAGGCAGGGAGCCTCAGACTATTTTGGCTTTCCTTATATTTGACTATGTCAGTTCCGCTACGTTCACCTCATCCAGCCGCTGACAGTGCCTTTTACAGCCACACAAATCAGATATTCTATTGGGTCGATGCAGAGCGGTTATTAAGTGACCTGCCTTGGGAATTGCCTGCATCATTGTCATCAAACTGATGTTTTCCTGTCAAGCAGGCACAAGTCTGGCATGGTTACTTCATGACCCAGGCTCGACCACAGGGACAGTAGCAGCAGCGCCCTTGTAAGCCCCACCCTCTTTCTGCATAGATCAGCACTCTGCCTTTACTGCACTACACCAATATTCATTTTTAAAAATGCAACAATGAGGCAATTACTTAAAAGGAATACATGTATTTTGGGTGGTACTTTCTGCTCTCTAAGGGGTCAAATAATCTGCAATCCTGGGAGTGGCCAGAATAAGGAAAGGGTGAAGAGCAGAGAGGAAGCCTCTCACTCTGATGAGTCTGTGGGATGTCCCAAGGGGCTTAATTAATCTATCCCTGTGTTCCCCTGTTGCTGGCCGGAGACTGAGGTGACGACAGATGCTCGCACAGTCTAAACACACACCTTCCTATCCTGGCCCCTATTTGAAGGGAAAGCGGCTGGGCCCTGGGCGCCAGCAAGGCTGGGAAGCACGGCCCTGTCTCCTCTGAGTCTATGGTGCTAGACCACTGAGGCCTGCTCATCTGCTATGCTGCCTTGGTTTTAATGAAAACTGTCCATGTGCTGCTCCTCATTCCTAATTATCCATGCTCTGGCCTGGCTGCTGACATGTTTATTTTATAGCTGCCAGACTGGTGGAGATGGTTCCTTCATAAAGACTCACTCCCCTTTCAAGTTGAGTTTTCTTTTTGCCCATCATTTGCTTTTGCAAACATTTCAGGATTAATTGAACACTCTCCCTCCTTCCAACCAAAACACATGCTCGCCTTCCCTGCACAATATGGCAATCTTGGCATTTGATCATCTCTGCACTCTTTCATTTCTGAGGCCCCTATGCTGACAAAAGACCTGTCTCAAGTAACCTCAGGCCGCTGTGTTGGAGAAAATTGAGTTTCATTTCAGATTAGCCTCTTCAGTTTCAGCCTCTGAAAAGCTCATTTTCTATAAATCTAGGTTTGGATATCTTCAGGCTCACCTTGAGCATGCGACTGCATATCTTTTGCTCGCCTTTTTAATTATAACTATGGGTTTGGAAACTTCTACAATATGTCATGTTTCAAATAAGGGAAGAAGGGGGAGAAGAGTTAGCTCTGGGCAGGCTTTAGAGAGTGTCAAATAAAAATTGTTCTTCTCCAACATAATTTCACTATTAAGACTCCACTGAAAAATGGAGCTAGGGATTAAAATGCTTGTCTACATTATTTCTCTTATTATTTTTTTTCTGTGGGACCAAGGATTGAACCCAGGGGCATAAAACCACTGAGCCACATTCCCAGCTCTTTTTTATTTTTTGAGACAGTGTCTAAGTTGCTGAGGCTGGCTTTGAACTTGCCATCTTCCTGCCTCAGCCTCTTGAGCTGCTGGGATTACAGGTGTCTAAACACCCTATTTTGTAAAACAAAACCAAAGAAAATATTTATCAGCCTCATTATTATACCCTCTTTCTTTCAAGTGTTGCTTAATCCTTTTTTTTCCAGAGGAAACAAAAGGAGTGTTTAAGATTATACTCATGGGTAGAAGGCAGAATAATGATTTTTCCAAAGGTAGCTAAAATTGCTATGGTTTGTCCTCTCCAAACTCACTTTAATCTCTATTGTTAAATGTGAATAGGGTAGAAACTTAGTCCAACTATGGTGTTTGGAGATGGGAATCAATTAGGGGTAGATAAAGCTATCAAGGTGAAGTCCTTGCTATACTTGTGACTATAAGAAGCAGTGGGGAGATGGAAAACACATACAAAACATACACCGTACCACTTCAGGACTCTGGCAGCCATTACCAGATGCAAGCCCTAGACTTTGGACCTCCAGAACCATGAGCCAAAATAAGCCTTTTTTTTTTTACCCAGTGAGTCAAACTAAAGTTCTTTTCTCTAAAACTTGCCATGTTATTGTTACTAACAATATAGAACAGACTAAGATAACATCCCAACATCAATCTGTCACCTTCCAAGTGATTAAGTTAAGGATCTTAAGGTGGGAGATTATCCTCAGGGCTATCTCTGGTACCACCAAAAAAGAAAAAAAAAATAGGGTTCGTAATAGGCACTAAGTGTAATCACAAGTGTCCTTAAAAGTGGAAAGGGGAGACAGAAGAAGAGAGTCAGAAGGAGATGTAATCAACACAAAAAGGTCCCGAAAGATTCAATGTTACTGGCTTGGAATATGGAGGAAAGGGTCCTTTAGAAGCTGAAAAGGTAGGAAAATGGATTCTGCCTTTGGTCTCTTGAAAGGCCCACAGAGCTGCTGATGTACAGAATTTTCCCTGTGGGACCCCTGTTGGACTTCTGGTCTACAAAGCTGTAATCTAATAAACTTGGGTTGTTTTAAGCCACTAAATTTGTGGCAACTTGTTATAGCAGCGATGGGAAACTGATACATCATATAAATTTACTCTAGTCCCGTCAAATCTGAATTCTGTGTGACGGGCCCAGAAATCAATAATGCTCAAAGCTCTGCAGCAGATTCTCATGTGCATCATGGCTGAGCACCATGGGGCTTCGCTGACTCTCTGTGTCCTTATACTTCTTTGCCGTTCATCCTCCTGTAGTCCCACCACACCTCTGATGCTCCTTGTACACATCAGTCACCTCCTTGCTGACAAATCAAGTGGACACTTACTCCTCCTTATTTTACTCAAAATTCGACACTGCTAGCTGATTCCTTGTGCAGAACAGTCAGTTCTCCTGCTGTGGCTTCCAGATACCACCCACTGTTTCCCTCTTACCTTGTTGAGCTTGTCATTCTCTTAGGCTTCTGCTTTCCTGCATCCAACCCTTAAGTATTAATGTCCTGAGGTTTCCTTGGGGTCTCATCTCTTCCTGCTCTGCTTGCTCTTCCTTTCACCTGTATCTTTGTTGACCATATAATGATGGTTGCCTAACTTAACTCGTTGGCTCAAATCTCTTCTCTGACTTTTAAAGCCATATATTCAACAATCTACTTCAAAATCAGCATGTCTCAAGATAAACTCATTTCCTCTACTGTAAATCCTTTCCTCTGCTTATGATGTCCTTATTCATGTAGCTACTTAAGATGGAAAACTGGGAATCATCCTGCCTTTTTTTTACTCCCTCTTTCCCTCCTTCCACAAATCCAGAGAATCGCTTCTCTCCATCCACTCAGTATCATTTTGGCTCATGCTATTTTCAGCCCTGAATTATTGCAAAAGCCAAAGCCATTACTCAAAAATTAAATTAAAATGACATTACTCTATATAAATACTTTGACATCCTCAGGAATAAACTCTAAGCTCTTCACTATCTTTTTTTTTTTTTTTTTAATGGTGCTGGGAATTGAACCCAGGGCCTTGTGCATGCAAGGCAAACACTCTACCAACTGAGCTATATCCCCAGCTTCATTGTCTTTAAGATTCAGTATCACCTTGCTCCTGTCCATAATCATCTCTGCCTATTCTTGGCCTCTTTATCCCCACCCTTCTAGAAATTCTATACTTCCAACACCAACATGATGAATTACTTTAATTGTCTAAATTCACCATTCTTCCTCTTGTTCCCAGACTTTGCATATGCTGGTTTGTCTTCCTAAATCTGCCTTTTTAATTTTTTTCCCCACTCTGGGACTAGAAAAGTCTTGCCCATCCATCAGTCTTGGCTTAGCCATTGCTGTGGACTTTTGCCATGTCTTGGCTGCTTAGCATTCACTCACCCTTCCTGTAGTGTCCTGATTTCTTTCTGGAGAACTAACCCCTTTTCCCTTTGCATTTTCTTGGTTCGGTGGTAAATCTAAATATCTGGCACCTATCATGGAAGGTGTTAGTTAAATCCTTTTACTTGTGGCTCTGGTAAAAGCAGGCAGATGAGCTATGACTTCACCTGGTCAATCAGATGCCTTTTTTTTTTTAGGACTTGAAGTGTAAGGAGGAAAGAAACGGAAATTCCTCCACATCATAGGTAGGGCTTGGACCTGAGTGTTATGGTTCAGAGATTGTGCCTGGGTTCTCTCTTCCCAGCTGCTTTGATTTCTGCCCCTTTATAAGTCTCCTATTTCACTGTTAAGTTTGCATCCAGAACTCTTCCAGTAAATTCCTTTAAATGTGAGTTATAAAGAATTGGTTTCTGGTGGCTTTTCATCTTTAATGTCTTCTGGGGGCTCCCTAGCCTGGACTAAAAGCCTCTCCCACAGGTTGTCTTCCTCAGAGTGGTAATACCGAATATTGAAAGGTCACTTTATTTCTTTGTCTCTGCTGCTGGACATAAACTTCTCAAGGGCAAGACAATACCTGTTCATTATTGTACACCCAGAGCCAAACACAGTGCCTGGTATACATTAAGCACTCAAGAAGCATTTGAGGAATGTGTGAAAGCAATTTCATTATTTGATGTGAAGAGAGTAAATGTGGAAAAGGCACAGAGTCTGTGGCTCCAATATTTTTAAACAGAAATTATTATCAGAAATTTTATTAAGGCTTCCTCTGCTCAATGGCAAAACATGCTGATAATTGTGCAAAGTGCAAACTAAATGAAATCCGAGCAGAAAATATTAGAACAGAGACTTTTCATTCCAGGAAGATGAGTAGACATACTTTTCCCTATTCTATTTTCTAAGTTCAGCAAAAATCCCCAGTGGAGGGTAGAATCACCTCCTCCCATTCTTGGCCTCTTTAGCCCCACCCATACACACACACACACACACACACACACACACAAAAGTGAAATTGTTCATAATGGTTGAGGTATAAAGTTTGGAGAAGAACCATTATGAACAATTTTAGTAAAAAAGATTTTTTTTTTTGTGTGTGTGTGTATAACAAAAGAAGATACTGAGAGATGAAGAAGACAGACAAGGGAGAGTCCTCAGGACTCATGGAAAGATGTGGTAGTAAGTTCCTGGTGTGTTCTTCTGACTTCATATATTCCAGAATTAGAGACAAAGAAATGAGCAATCTGGAGACACTGATAGGCACTGATGAAAACAGCTCCCACAAAGGCCTGCTTTTTCTAGGCAAAGGACTTGGAAAGGGACGACTTAGGAGGACAAGAGCTGCTTTACTGTAGCCAAATACCAGGACAGCTATGGCCTCACCCCCCACCAACACTAGTAAAGGATGAGTGGGGAGCCTAGAATATCAAATGGGTTCCAACCCATATGTGATATGGCAGTGTCAGAGGAGGCTGAATAGCAAGCTAGGACATTATTCCTGCTGGGTGGCAATAAGCACCTTCTTTCTCCCATGTGCTCTTAGTGGAGTCCACCTAGGGAGCCCTTCACATGGCAATAACAAGGTGCAAGCTCCCCTTCACTGAAACATCAGTGGCCTAGAAGAGAACCAAAACTACTACCTCACCGACCAATAATGAGGGACATCATGCCACACATACTTTTATATAAATAGAAACATAAACTCCCAATTGGAAGTAATGAAGTGGTACCTTCTCTTCCCCTGCCAGAGTGGTGTTGGAGCAATCCAGCTTAAATAAGATCCCAAACCACATAAAGTGCTACCCAAAATGTCCACATTTTAATAAAAAGATCATTCATCACATGACAAATACGAGTAAGGTCTAAAGCTGAATGGAAAACATGACATTAAGATGGCAAAGATGTTAGAATTTAATATTACCAAGATATTAAAGGGGATATCATAAAGTGCTTCAACTAGCAATTATAAATGTACTTGAAACAAATGGAAAGAAACTCATCAATGATATTTAAAAATCTCAGCAAAGAAAAAGAAAACTTGAATCAAATGGAGAATTTAAAACTGAAAAATGCAATAACCGAATAAAAATTTCACTGCTTGGGTTCAAAGAGAACAGAGGAAAGAATCAGTAAATTGAGAGAAATAATAGTAGGAATATCCAATTTGAACAAAAGAGAGAATATAAACTTAAAAAAAATCAGAAACACAGGGACGTGCAGGACTGTACCTGAATTTCTTGCAATCCTTCATGTGGGTTCTGGAAAGAGAGGTGAAAGAGGGAAGGATTGGTGAAGTACTTGAATAATATCTGAAAATGCCCCCAAAGTTGGCAAAAGACTTTATGTTACAGACTTAAGAAACTTGGTGAATCCTAAATAGGATAAGTCCAGAGAAATCTATACCATGACATAATAGAGCCAAACTTTTGAAAAACTAAAGACAAGGGAAAAGTATTGAAAGTAGTGAGAGACACTTTACCTTACCTATAGAGGAAAACCAACTCAAATGAGAGTGACTTATTCTGAGAAACAATGGAGGCCCAAAGTGGTATTTCTCAAGTGCTGGAGAAAAGAACTGTCAACATAAAATCTTATATAGAATGAAAATATTCTTCTAGAGTAAAGAGGAAATTAAGATAGTGTCAGCTGAAGAAAAACTACAAGAATTAGTCACCAGCAGACAGACTGTAAAAGAGTAAAGGGGAGATCAAAGATGGTGGGTTTGAGGAAATATGCACTTTCTAGTCATTCCTTGGCTTGGGATACAGGCAACAGATATGCTGCTTTTCAGTGAGGTAGATGACAGAAGGAATTCACTGGAATTCAATATCAGACAGAGAGTCACACAGACACAGAAATTGGGATGATGGGAACAGAACTGATTGAAGCCAAGCTAATGGGTCCAGTGGTACCAGTTCACTGCAGAGGGGTGAAGTAACCAGACCAAAAAAGAGAGAAGCATGGTAAACAAATGTGGCATGGGAGAACCTGTGGAATGGAGAAGCAGTCTGAACTTAACTGAACCAGAGTCTGTATAGTTGGCTGGTATTTGAGGCAGGCTCTCTGTTTCTCAGCTGGTGAATGGAGGGAGAGCTGAGGAAGGAAACTAGTTTGAAGAGCAGTGGCTTGCTGCTGCAGGAGCCTGGGAGATCATAGCAAGCATTGTCATATTGCCCTGGTAATCACCTGCTGGGTAAACACCTAGAGTGTGCCTGGTGGGGCGTGATAGAAATGGACACAGTGAGGATTGAGCCCAGGGGGATTCAGCTTGTGGATATTGTAGACCACTTGCCCTTTGGGTCTGGTTGTTCACAAGACTAGCAGGGGAGGGTGCAGAAGCTGGACAGGTGGGCATGTTTGTACTCAGCGTTGATCCTGGGAAGACCACATTTATGAGCAGTGGAGTCCTATGGAGGATTGATTACCTTACCCTATGAATGGAGATTTTGGGAGACCCCTGAGATCCAGATGCCCAGTAGAGATGGGAATCTGCCTGGCCCTAAGAAGTGTTGATCTAATCTCTCAAGAACAGACACCCGCCAAGGAAGTTCAAAAGTCTGATCAGAGCTGAACCCCTGTCTCCAGCACCTCCCATTTAGAACCCTGCATCAGCCCTACCCAGGAGTGCATTGATCTAGTCTGTCCAGATAAAACTCCAGTTGACAGTCCTTCCCTTCCACCCTGCCTTCTGCTGGTGAGATGGGAAGCTGAGAGCTGTTTCAACCAGCTCAGGTTCTAGGCCACTTCAGCTGGCAGCTTGGTGAGCAACACAAAGAGGTTGGTTTAAGAACCTCCAGCCCTGGCTGTCTCTAAGGGGCATATAGCCCAAGAAGAAAGGGAAAGAAGGGAAGTCTGGCATAGTTAATGAACAACCATGTTTGTCAACAGTTCTGACCACCTCAATGGAGAGAAACACTTCATTTTTCATTAAGAAATGTTTTCTTTTTCCGTGTGTGTGTGTGTGTGTGTGTGTGTGTGTGGTTTCTTCTAATTGGTTCACAGGGCATAGATATACATACTTATACATATTTTTTTCTGTTTTTAATTATTTTTTTCACCAAGGTATTCTTTCTTTTCTTTTTATTTGATAGTAAGTTGTTTTGCTTGTGTTGGTTTGATTTTATATTTTTGCTTCTGTTATTTCTCTTTCTCTCTTTTCTTCTTCAACAGCCTAATTCTTTTGTTCTATATTTGTTTATTTTATTTTATTTTTTTCTCCCCTTCTTTATAGTGTCACTTGCTACCTCTCCTCTGCTTTCCCTAGGTATCTTTTTGAATATTTTAAACTTATTTTTACCTTCCTATCCCATTGTCTTTTTCTTGAATAACTGTAATTGTACCATCTTTTAGAACTATTTACTTTATAAAAATTCTGCCCCCACCATTCATGTTGTTGTGGGTATTAGTTGCTATGGGTGGTAGAGTTGATACCTGCTGTTTACTTTAATGCTAGATCTAATTCATGAATGTATGTTGTTTTTGGTATTGTTTTTTGCTGGTCCCTCCATTCCTCTTTTTGTGGTGATTAGTGTTGTGGATGTCACAGCAGGCACTGGGCATTTATTTGAATGCCATATATTGTTTGCTGCTGTTGTTTATCTTTCCCTTTTATGAGAGGTGCTAGGAAGTATGTGGGATACTATGCATTCATAGGGTAGAGACCCTGATGCTGAGCAACATGCACAACCCAGCCAAAGACAGCATATCTTGTTTCACACTCAAAATAACTCTGCTCAGCTTCAACAAGTACCACATATAATAGGGGATACAAAACCCCAAACCAAAGACCAGACCTCAAGCAGGAATGGCTGGAAGGTCCTTCAGGTCCCACTCATGGACATCTTCTACAGAAAAAAAAAAAAGAAAAAGAAAAATTTCTAAGACAATGGCTCAGAGGATTCCACAGTGTTGTAGCAGCTCTCCAAGAGCGGATAAAATCAGCAGTTCTGCTGCAGCAAACTGAGAGGCATAAGAGGTTAAAATTAACACTTGGATTATGCTAAACCTATGCATTGAAGCTAAGAAATTGTAACAACAACATATGACTTGTTACAAAAGAGATAACCATTCACCAAAAAGACCTCTCATAAAAGAGGAAGAAGACTCCATCGCAGCAGATGCACCTTTGAATACATGAGGAAAACAGTAAAAAAGCTCCCCCCCAACTAAATTTATAATCCTTTGACAAAGGAACCCACAGATATTGAAGAAGCTGAAATTTCAGAGAAAGACTATAAAAATTGATTATTAAATTTATCAATGAATGAAAATATCTAAGGAATGAATCAAGAGAACAAATACAGGAGGTTAAAGACCATTTCAATAGAAAATTTCTGAAAGGAAACCAATCAGAACTCTTAGAAATGAAAGATAATAAAACAAATAAAAATTTAGTTGAAAGTATCAACAGATTAGATTATATAGAAAACAGAACTTTAGGCCTTGAAGATAGGGTACATAAACTTGAACATTCAGTAAGCAGTAAAGAAAGAAGATAAGAGAGAAAGAAAGAAAGAAACCCCAGTAAAAATATACAGGAGGAGGTTAGGCCCAGGTCTGCCTCTACTGACCAGCAGGCCCACTCCGGAGCTCAGGCCCTGGCTCAGTACTGCCTCCTTCACCCCCTGTGGAAGCCCAGGCCTAGGTAGGCCCAGCACTGCCCTCTGGACCCACCTGGGAGCCAAGGCCTAGCCTATCTCCGTCTTGGGACACTCAGCCATCACCATAGCCTCCTCATGCAGTAGCCTCCACCTTGTGAAAATAGACAGCTGCATCTCAGAACAGGCAGCCCAAAGTCATTGTAAGGCCCACCCTCTTAGCCCCATCTCTGAAAGAGGTTGCATCCATCTTGGGACACCCCTACTGTTGTCTCTAGTTACCTCCACTCTTGCCACCACCACCTTTAGTTGTAGTAGCATCCATCTCAGGACACCGGCAGGGTGTTCAACACTGAGGTAAGGTAGCCCAACACCAAGGTAAGGTACAGATAATCTGCATGGAAACTATAAGATTATAGGATAGAAACTGTAATACCTCAGATATGCACTGCAATAAAGGAGGACACATAGACAACATGAAAAAAAAAATGGAAGAAAATGCCCCAAACAAACCAGGATACTACAATAATAGAATCCATGGATGGTGCAGTTGATGAAATGTCAGAGAAGGAGATCAGAATATACATAATTAAAATGATCTGTGAATTAAAGAAAGACGTAAATGAGCAAATACAGGCAAAAATTGACCACACCAACAAAGAGATAAAGGAGCAAATACAGGTAACAAAAGATTACGTCAAAAAAGAGATAGAGATTCTGAAGAAAAATGAATCAGAAATCCTTGAAATGAAGGAAACAATAAACCAAATAAAAAAACTCAATAAAAAGCATCACCCACAGGCTAGATCACTTGGAAGACAGAATGTAAGATAATGAAGACAAAGTTGAAATATTGAAAATGAAGCTGACCACACAGTGAAGATGAGAAGAAACCATGAGTAGAACATCCAGGAATTATGGGATAGCATCAAAACACCAAATATAAGAATTATTGGGATAGAGGAAAGCACAGAGATTTAAACCAAAGGAACGCACAATCTCTTCAATGAAATAATATCAGAAAATTTCCCACACATGAATAATGAATTGGAAAATCAAATATAAGAGGCTTACAGGACACCAAATATACAAAATTACAACAGATCTACACCAAGGCACATTAAAATTAAAATGTCTAGCATGCAGAATAAGGATAGAATCTTAAAGGCCGCAAGAGAGAGGAATCAAATCACATATAGGAGAAGACCAATTTGTATCTCAGCAGATTTTTTCAACCCAGATTTTTCAACACAATAATACTGGGTGACTTTAATTCACCTCTCCACCACTGAATAGATCTTCCAAATAAAAACTAAACAAAGAACTATAGAATTCAATAATACAATCAATAAATTGGAAGTAACAGATATACATGGAATATTCCATCCATCAATGAGTGAATACACTTTCTTCTTAGCAGCACATGGGTTCTTCTCCAAAATAGACCATATGTTATGCTACAAAGCAAGTCTAATGGGACCATCATTGGACCCAGCTATCCAACTCTTCGGTCTATACCCAAAGGATCAGCATACTATAGTAACACACCACATCAATATTTATAGCAGTTCAATTCACAATTGTTAAACTGTGGAAGCCACATAGATGGCTTCAATAGATGAATGGATAAAGAAACTGTGGTGTATACACACAATATAATATTACTCAGCATTAAAAGAGAATAAAATTATGTCATTTGCAGGTAAATGGATGGAGTTGGATAATATCATGCTAAGCAAAGTAAGTCAATCCCAAAAAACCAAAGGCTGAATGTTCTCTCTAATAAGAGGATGCTGAGATGCTGATTCATAATTGGGGGGGGCATGGGAAAAATGGAGGAACTTTGATAGGGCAAAGGGGAGGGGGTATGGGGGTAGGAAAGATGATGGAATAAGATGGACATCATTACCCTACTAAACTAAAAAGCTTCTTCTCAGCAAAAGAAGCAATCAATGAGTTGAAGAGAGCCTACATTTTGGGAGCAAATTTATGACTGCACATATGGTGCGACGCTACATTGTATAAAACCATAGAAATGTAAAGTTGTGCTACACCTGTGTACAATGAATAAAAATGCATCCTGCTGTCATGTATACCTAATTAAAACAAATATATATATAGGAACTCTGAGACAACATTAAGAGACTAAACTTAAGAGTCATTGGGATTGAAGAAGTCATGGAGATACTGGCTGATGGCATTAGAATATTTTCAGTGAAATAATAGCAGAAAAATGTCCAAACCTTAGGAATGAGATGAATATATATATATATTTGGAGATATATATATATCTCTAAATAGATGAGATCAAAAAAGAAACTCTTTATGATACATCAAAATTCCTAACGTAGAAAATAAGAATAGAATATTAAAATCTGTAAGAGAAAAACCTCAGGTCACATTTAAAGTTAACCAAAAAGACTTACTTCTGAATTTTCAACTCAAGATTATAAAATCCAAGATGGCTTGGAATGAGATAATTAAGTTATAAAAGGAAACAATTGTCAACCAATTTGATGCCATCCCACTTATTAGTTCTTGGTTTCATTTTTCAAGTTTTAGGAAGCTTATTAAGGAAGTTGATGCATGTGGCAATATGTTGAAATGTTGGCCCTTTTTCTTCTAGCAGTTTCATTGTTTCTGGAATAATTACTAAGTCTTTGATCCATTTTGAGGTGCTTTTGAGAAGGTAGAAGGTAGTGATCTAGTTAGTTATGTTCTTCTATATGTGGGTATTGAGTTTTCTAAGAAACATTTGTTGAAAAGACTACATTTTCTCCAATGTATATTTTGGATAACATTGTCAAGTATCAGATGACTGTATCTTTGTGGATTTTTCTCTGTGTCTTTTATTCTATTCCATTGGTATTAATGTCTGTTTTTATTACAATGCCATTCTGTTTTTGTTACTATAGCTCTGTACTATAATTTGAGGTCAGGTATTGTGATGCCTCCAACATTGCTCTTATTTCTCCAGATTGCTTTTGATATTCTGTGCCTTTTATTCCTCCAAATGAATTTTAGAATTTTTTGTAGTTCTGTGAAGAATATCATTTGTATTTTGATGGTGCTTTCATTAAATCTATTGATTGCTTTTGGTATTATAACCACTTTGATAATATTAATTTTGCCTAAAGAACATGGGATGTCTTTCCATCCTCTAAGGGCCTCTTCAACTTCTTTTTCAGCATTCTTATTTTTTTAATAGAGGTCATTTACCTCCTTAGTTAAATTTATTCCCAGGTATTGATTTTCGTTTTGTTAGTTTCTTTTGAGGATATTGTAAATGAAATTGTTTTGTTGATTTTTTTTCCTCAGGTAATATGGCTATTTTAACAATATTAATTCTGCTTATCTATGAACATGGTATGTCTTTGAGTCTTCTGAGGTATTCTTGAATTTCTTTTTTTAAAAAAAATTTAAAATTTTTTTCTACTTAGTTGTACATGACAGCAGAATGCATTTCAATTCATTGTGCACAAATGGAGCATAACATTTCAGTTCTCTGGTTGTACACAGTGTAGAGATGCACCATTTGTGCAAACATGTACATAGGGTATGATGTCTCTCTTATTCCACCATCTTTCCTACACTCATAAATCCTCCCACCTTACCCTTTGCCTAATACAAAGATCCTCCATTCTTCCCATGCCCCCCCACCATCATAAATCAGCATCCACTAATCAGAGAAAACATTTGGCCTTTAGTTTTTTGGGATTGGCTTACATTGGTTACCATAATATTCTCCATCTCCATTTGTTTATCTGCAAATACCACAATTTTATTCTCTTTTAATGCTGAATAATATTCCATTGTATACATATACCACAGTTTCTTTATCTTTTGATGGAAATGGATGCGTGTGCCAATATGTTGAAATGTTGCCCCTTTTTCTTCTAGCAGTTTCAGTGTTTCTGGTATGATTACTAAGTCTTTGATCCATTTTGAGGTGCTTTTGAGGCATCTAGGTTGGTCCCACAGTTTTGAATTTCTTTTTTCAATGCTCTATAGTTTTCATTATAGAGTTTCCATGGTAGAGATCTTTCACATCCTTGGTTAGATTTATTCCTAGAGTTTTCCTAGGGTCTTTTTTGTTTGTTTGTTTTGAGGATATTGTGAATGAAATTTGTTTTCCTGATTTCACCCTCAGCAGATTCGTTGTTTATACATAGGAAACTTTTTTTTTTTTTTGGGTATATGTTGATTTTGTAATGTGCTACTTTGAGAGATTTATTAGCTCTATCAGTCTTTCAGTTGAGTTTTGGGATCTTCTAAGTATAGGATCATATCATCTTTTAACAGTGATAACTTGACTTTTTCTTTTCCTATTTTTATTCTTTTTATTTTCTCCTCTTGCCTAATTGCTTTGGCTAGAATTTGTAATGCCATACTAACTAGGAAAGGGGAAAGTGGACAGCCTTGTCTTGTTGCATATTTTAAAGGAAATGCTTTCAGTTTTTCCCCATTTATTATGAGATTAGCTATAGATTTTTCATATATAGCCTTTATGTTGTTAAGCTAGTTTCTATCCCTAGTTTCTTTTATCATGAATGGGTGCTGAACTTTGTCAAAGGCCTTTTCTTTATCTATTGAGATGACCAAATAATTTGTGTCCTTAATTCTATTTATGTGATGAATTACACTTATTGACTTGCATATGTTAAACCAAATTTCTAGAATAAAACCAACTTGATTGTGAGGTACACTTTTCTTAATATGTTGTTGAACATGATTTACTAATATTCTGTTAAGAATTTTTGTATTTAAGTTCATCAGGGATGTTAGTCTATAGCTTTCTTTTCTTGATGTGTCTTTATCTGGTTTAGGTATGAAAATCTCCCAAAATTTAAAAGAAGGAACTCATTAGAGTGTACTCTCTGACATAATGGAATCAGTAACAGAAAGATATCAGAAAAATCTCCAAACACTTTGAAACCAAACAACAGGATTCTAAATAGTTTATGCATGAGTCAAAGAAGTTTTAATGTAAATAAAACAATGAGTTGATTTAAAATGAAAATACAACACATAAAACTTGTGGTCCTCAGCTAACAGAGTGTTGAGAGAGAAATTTGTAGCACTGAATGGATATGTTAGAAAAGAGAAAAAAAATCTTAAATCAATAATCTAAACTTCTATTTTAAGTATCTAGAAAAAGGGTCTGGAGATGTAGCTCTGTATTGGAATGCATGCTTAACATATATGGACAAGGTCTTGGGTTCAAATTCTCAGCATCAAACAGACTACAGAAAAAAGAGCAAAATAAACCCAAAACCAACAAAAACAAACAATAATTTTGAATTATTGTTTGAATAATTCCCAGTGCTACTAAGGAAATTTAATCAATAATTTTAAATCTCCCCAAAATAAATCTCCAGGCTCAGATAGTTTCATTGGAAAAAGTTTTACCAACATTTAAAGAATAGTTAATATTAATTCCTTCCAGAAAACAAAAGAGGAGACAATTCTCAATTTATTTGATATCATTAGTACTCCACTAATATCGAAATCAGACAAAACCCACACCAACAAAAAAAAAAAAAAAAGGAAAACTACAGGCCAATATTCTTTTGAATAAAAATCTTTAACAAAATATCAACCAATACACTCCAGAAATATAAATAAGTATTCATTATGATCAAGCAAGATTTGCTGCAGGAATTCGAGACTGGCTCAATATTTGAAAGTCAACCAATATAATTCACCATAGTAAGAAAAAAAGAATCACACGATCATATCTATAGATGCAAGAAAGGTATTTGACAAAATTTAACTCCAACTTATGATATAAACTCTCAGAAAAATAAAAATAGACCTTTAACTTCATTAAGAACATCTACAAAAATCCTACAGCTAACATTATATTTAATAGTGAAAGACTGAATTCTTTCTAAGATTGAAAACAAGGCAAGTATGTCCACTTTCATTGTGTTATTAAAAATAGTGTTGGGAACTTTATCCAGTTCAATAAAACAATAAAAGGAAATTAAAGTCATATATACAGGAAAGGAGGCAATAAAGCTTGTATGGGCTCTCTCTCGTCCAGCGAGGAGGTCCACGGAACAGGGTAGAGGAGAGTGTGGCTGCGGAGTCACTAGTCAAGACCTTCAGAGACCAAGCAGGAAGCAGATCTGATTTTATTGTGCAGATTACAGGCAGCCACCAATGCAATGTCTGCTAACTGTCCTTGCAGTGACCAATGGAGCAGTGGGCTGTGGAGCAAGAATAGGGACTGCAACACATGGCGTCACACCCAGGGCTGTGCCTACGGGGTAAGTGGCCTGCTGCTCACACGCCTAGCCCCAGGGGAGTGGCCTGCCACTCAGACACCCTTAACGTATGCCATGTATGCAGTACTCCATGCACTTGTCCCTACAAAAGCTGTCCCCATTTGCAGATAACATGGTGTTTTTATACAAAACTCTAAAGGATCTACACAAAAACTCCCATAATTTATTAGTGAGTTCAGCAGAGTTACAGGCCATGAGACAAACAAACAAAATTAAATCATATTTCTACATATTAGCAATAAACATGGATGCTGAAAATACTATGCCATTTATAATGCTCAAAAATGAAATTTAGCTGTATATCTATCAAAACATGTATAGGGGTAAAATGATTTTATTTATCAACACACAATGTTGATAAATAAAATCAAAGAAAACACAGATAAATATTATGTTCCTGGCATAATATAGATATTAATTCTCCTCAAATTAATATGCCATTTTCTCTTAGCAAAATCCCAGAAAATTTTATGGATATAGATTTTATTTTAAAATTTATATGGAAAGGAAAAAGAACTAAATTAGTTAAACAATTTTGAAAAGGAGTTCAGTGAGAGGAATCAGTCTACTTGACTTCAGGTAGCTATGGTGATCAAGACAGCTTGATGTTGGTGAAGGAACAGATTGCAAATCAATGGAACAGTACAGAGACCTCAGAAGTAGACCCACATTATTAATCCCAAAAGATTTTTTTAGACAAAGATTCAATAGTATTCAAAGAAGTAAATATAGTCTTTCCATCAAATGTCACTGGAAAAAATTGGACATTAATGGGGGGGGAAATAAATACTTGTCCAAGACTCACACATTAATATAAAACTTAACTAAAATGGATCATGGATATAAATTTGATATACAAAACAATGAAATATTTAGAAAACATTATAGGGCCAGAAAATGAGTTTTTAATTTTGATACCAAAAGTAAGATTTTAAAAATTTAACAAATTGAACCTCAACAAAATTTTAAACTTTTTTCCTGAGGAAGATCCTGTTAAGAGAACAACAATGACAAAAAGCTATCGATAGGAAGAGAATATTTTCAAACCACATATCTTAATAAAGGTCTAGTATCTAGACTACATAAAGAACTCTCAGAACTAACAGTAAAAACCACCTCAATTTGCAAATAAGCAAAAGGCATGAACAAACATTTCACTGAAGGAGAAATACAAATGACAAGCACATGAAATAATGTCCAACATCATTGGCCATTAGGAAAATGCAACTTAAAACCACAGTAAATATCAACAAAACAACAGAATGGCTAAAATAAACAAATAGTGATGACATTAAATGCTGCAAGGATCTGGAGAACCTGGATCACTCATCCCTTGCTGGTGGAAATGTAAAATGGCATAATATCTCAGAAAAAGAGTTTGGCTATTAAAAAAAAAAAAAACTAAAGAAATAACTACTATATTACCCAACAATTGCACTCCAGGGTCATTTCTCCTAGATAAATGTAAACATGTTCACACAAAAATATATGAACATTTAATGAAGTTTAATTTGTAATAGCTCAAAACTGGAAACAATACAGATATCCTTCACTGACTGAGTGATTGAACAAACTGGTACATCCATACTATGGAATACTATTCAGCAATATAAAGGGATGAACAGTAGATACTCAAAACAACCTGGATGATTCTTCAGAGAATTATGCTGGGTAAAATGAGCCAATCCTCCAAAAGTTACACATTGTTTTGTGTTTTATTTATATAATATTTATATAATATATTCTCAAAATTACAAAATTACAGAAATGGTAAACACAGTAGTAGTTGTAGGCGTTAAGGAGAAGTTGGGGAGGAGGAGTAGGTATGTCTACAAAGGGCAACCTGAGGAATTCTTGTGGTGATAGGAATGCATTGCATCCTAACTGAATCACTGTCAATATCCTGATATCATGCTGTATCTTATGTACTATATAGTTACAGAAATAATAGCATTGGAGAAAACTGAGTGAAAGGCAAGCAGGATCTCTAAGTATTATTCTTAAAATTACATGTGAATCAACAATGATCTCAAAGTAAAAGTTTTGCTTTTAAAAAATCAAAATAACCAAGAAGGAGTTAAGACCACTACATCTTATTTCTCATATTAAATTTTTTTTAAAAGCAACTACGTGAGGACCATGGAAAGTAAATAGAAGCATGTGGGTCAAGGAAGAGTCAATCCAAACCTGTAAAAATGGCACATGCAGGGGTGAACTTCTCAAAATTTTTTTTTTATTCTCTTCTCTCCTGGCTTTTTGCTGAGGGTCTGTTTCCATCATGAGGCTGTGAGGCAGCTTCCTGTGTGCAGCTAAAACACAAAGGAATGTCATCTTTCTGTCAAGAAGAACTGGGAAAAGGGACCCCTATGAGGACTGGAAGATGTGGAGGGCATCCCTGAGAGGAGAGAGCTGTGTATGAACTCATAGAAGTTCTGGGACAATTCTGGGGCTGCATACACGTGGAACAGACCCAAGGCAGCCCAGAAAAGGCATTGAGAATTGAACTAAGACTTAGCCCACTGCTCAAGACTCAGCTCAGTCTTCAAATTGTGTTTGTGCAGAACTGACCTAAAGTAGCAAAGTAGACTTTGAAAACTGAGCTAAGACTAAAGTTACCTTAAGAAGGTGAGACAACATTTGTAGTCCTAACCTAACCAAATTGATCAGCATTCTGTGAAGGGTTTTAACTGGATCTGAAGTCTACACAACCTAAGATCACATGGTTGGGACATAATCTGAAGTTATTAAATATACAAAGAACAATGAAATGTGACAGAGAGAGAGAGAAGGGGAAAGGGAGGGAAAGGGGAAGAGGAAGGAAGGAAGGAAGGAAGGAAGGAAGGAAGGAGGAGGAGGAGGAGGAGGAGGAGGAGGAGGAGGAGGGAAGAGAAAAGGAAAGCTAGGAAAATTATGAAAAGGAAAACATAATAAGGGGACTGTCTCTATTAGGAAAATATAATATTCAAAACAATGTGATACTGGACCTAAATAGATAAATAGACTAATGGAAAAGGTTAGAGTCTAGAAATAGAACCACAAGGGAAGAGAGAAACAATTGGTAAGCATCAACCCACATAAACCAGAAGTTTGAATGATGAAAGACTAAAGTCTGACTATGATCTAACAAGGGGAGAATAAATGGACTTGAAGTAAATGGGAGGACAGACATCCTTAACAGAGAAATGGGAACTAAAAAAAAGAGAGAAGAATTGAAATTTTAAAGCTAAAAAATGCTTTATCTGAAATTAAAAATTCACTGGATTGGCTCAATAGCAAGTAGGAAATGACAGAACAGTCAGTAAGCATGAAACTAACTGTGAAGAAATTATCCAATAATGTCTCTGTCAATAATAATAATATCTGTGCTATTTCTCTAAAAAACAGGAAAAATAGTTTCTTCAGTTCAATAAAAGTCAACTGAAAGGAAAAACTGTTGTGTTGTTTAGTGGGATGTTCTGTGTGTACAGATGTAATACATATGTATGTAATAACCACAGCAGGAAGGTCAGCATGGAGAGTAACAGGACCTGTATGGTTCTACAACATCAACATTTTACCCAAAGTGGGAAAACATTCATTCAAAATGTGATAGGTTAGATAGTTATACTGTAATCCATAGAGGAACCTCTAAGAAAAGTAATAATTCACAGATATATCCCCAATGGTAATAGATGTCTTAGAGTAAAATACTAAAAATATTCAAATGATTTTTTAAGAGAGAGAGAGAGAGAGAGAGAGAGAGAGAATTTTTAATGTTTAGTTTTCGGTGGACACAACATCTTTATTTTATTTTCATGTGGTGCATTACCGCTTGAGCCACATCCCCAGCCCTCAAATGATTTTTTAAAAGGCAGAAATGGAGGAGCAGAAGAAAAAAACTGATGGGGTAGACAGAAAACAAGTAATAATATGATGGACCTAAATTCAACCACATCAATAATTAAAGTGCAAATTATTTAAACAATACCAAGAAACCATAAATTAAAAGGCTAGGAAAAGATACATGATACAAATGACAATGAAAAGAAAACCAGAGTGGCTATTTTGAGACAGAACAGACTTGAGAACAAGGAGTACTTCTAGCTATAAAGAGAGCATTAAATGATGAAAGTTGGGGCTGGGGATGTGGCTCGAGCGGTAGCATGCTCGCCTGGCATGTGCAGGGCGCTGGGTTCGATCCTCAGCACCACATAAAAATAAAATAAAGTTGTTGTGTCCACCGAAAACCAAAAGATAAATATTGAAAAACTCTCTCTCTCTCTCTCAAAAAAAAAAAAGATGAAAGTAACATGGCTGGATGGCTGGTATGGGTTGGATGTATGTGTTCCTCCAGAGATCATAGGTAGGAACTGAAACCCAAGGTGATGCTGTTAAGAGAGGGAGCTGTTAGGGAAATGATGAAGTCATGATTAATTCACCCTTAGTACTACAGATCCTGTTTCTAGAAGGCATCTTGAGGGTCCTTTCATGGGATGGAGCATCATCTGATTCTGATTCCTTCTGCATTTCCTCACAAGGTATGGGAGAGTCAGTGGGTCAGTCTTTTGCTGGAGTTTGACCCATCCACAAAGTGTTTCTTCAAGTCACAGGATAGGATATATTGAGAGAAGTCAAGTATCAAAAGGACGTTGGTAGTTGGTAGATTGCTGCAATAAAATAAAACAAAACCATGAGATGAAGTTATCCGAATAAACATTAAGCCCAGTATTTAGGTTTAAAAGATCAATTTCATTATAATCATCATAGAAGAGGCCACTGTAAGGAACCCTGAGGAAACTGGTAGCAAGGTCACTGAGAATGAAGGAGTAAAATCAGCTTAAAATTAAAGGGACAGAGTATACACATATACCTCCATGTACATACAAGCCTACAGATTAATCTCACTTGTGACAATCATTGCAACAATCTTAAATAAAATATGTGCAAACAGACAGCATATTAAAAGATTAATATTACATGATTGAAGAAATTTATTCCATGAATGTCAGGCGGTTTCAATATTTGTATATTTATTAATATATTCCACATTAATGGAAGTAAGAAAATCATATAGTCATTTCCATGAATTTTTTGAAGGAAATTCAACATCTATTCTTGATGTTAAAAAAAGTCTTCATAAAATGGGAATCAACAGATATTATCCTATTATGCAAAACCTAGCATTATGCCTAACAGGTTTAAGAGTGTAAGAAATGTTATTAAAATCAAGAACTAAGAAAGGACTCACTATTACTAGTGCAATTTATTATGGTCTGTTGGTGTTTTTTTAGCACAGAGAGAAGAAAAGTATGAGTTGTTTAAAAGTTGAAATAAAGGACATAAAATTATTATTATTATTATTATTATTAGGTAATGTGATTATTTGCCTCAGAAATCTAAGAATAAATTGAAATATTGTTACAGTCAGGGAATTTAGTAAGGTAGCTAAATAAAAATCACATATGGAAACCAATAGCTTTCATATATGCAAACTATATGCATATATGAGTCAATATAAGAGTAAATACAAAACACATGAAATACTATAGCAAGAAGTTATGAATAAATTTATGCAAGATGTATAGGGGAAAAAACCCTAAATACTAGTGAGGATCAGAAGAGACTTGTACAAATGAACTGTGTACTAAATTAATAGATAGGAAATTATATCATCACACAAATCTTAATTCTCCCTAAGGTAAAACAAAATGAATATGCTTTCAATAAAATGAAAACTGGATTTTTTAGAACCACATAAACTAATCCTAAAATTTATATAGAAAAATAAAGCATCCAGGAAAGCTAGGAAAATTATGAAAAGGAAAACATAATAAGGGGACTGTCTCTATTAGGAAAATATAATATTCAAAACAATGTGATACTGGACCTAAATAGATAAATAGACTAATGGAAAAGATTAGAGTCTAGAAATAGATCCGCAAGCGTGGAGGAATTTATTGTATGATAAACACGGCTTTTTGAATCAGTGGGTGGGCAATCACTGGCGGGTAGCCCGATTTCCGACCCTTCTTGCTCTAGTCTGTTACAAAGGTGCTGGAGGAAAGCCTGTGTTCCGGGGTCAGGTTTCATCAGCAGCTACCTCCAGCCAGTTCTACAGCCCAGAGCCGCTCGCTGCATGGAAGTGAGCTCCAGAGGTAAGAAGCTGCCATGTTTCAGCTTCTGGTGCCTCTTGTGGCACCAATGGCATCAATGGCAGGCAACTTGCCCTCCACCAGCATTAGCAGGGATGGTAGTGGTTTCAGCAGCAACTTTAAAGAGAAAGTCCCTGGGTTCCTGATCAGTGTCTTCAGTGAGGTTCTAGAAACTTCAGTGTCTACACTTCCAGAAGATCAAAAGGGAGCACAGACTGGTGGTGCCCAGCCCCAAGGCACTGGCAGTTTTGTGATCACTAATGTCCTTCCTTCTAGGCTGCTTTAGTCCTTTCAATATCTTTGTCACTAATTGTTTGTATTAATTTACTCTCTGCTTAAACCATTGAGAGTGCTTTCAGATTTACTGACAGGATCCTAGCTGATAGAAGAAGAAAATAACAATTATCGGATAAGTAATAATTTAACAATGCTATTTATTATGGTGGTGTTTGTAGTGACAAAAGACCGGAAATAACCTAATGTGCATTGTTAGTAGGACTATTTGAATGAATAGGGTACATTCATACAATGGAATTCCATGCAGTGGTTAAAGAGAACAACACAATTCTATAAACCAGAAACAGAGCAGTGCATGCATATAGTGCATTACCATTTTCTTTGGATGGTTATCAAATGGTGGAGAAGATTGGAATCAGGAATTCTTGGGGAAAAATTCTTTTACCGTGTGTTTTGTTCTAAAAATGAAATAATTAGAAAACTAAGATAGATGAAATTTCACTCATGTAAAGAGAGAGATTCCAAATGTGTTGCTAGTCTAAATAAAACTGGAACACCTCTACTATAATCATGGTAGCTAGGAGAATACCTTCAAGCATGGATTATAGTTTAAGAGAGTAGTGACCTAAGCTCTTGGATTTTTTTTTTTTTTTCTGTCTAGAGAAAGAATAGGAGGTGAATGTTCTCCTTAGAGTCTAGATAAAGGGCAGATAGTAATGATTTGTCAGTGTTTACCCAGACCAGGGGAGAAAAACAGTATTTAGCAGTCATGAGTACTTTAGTACTAGGGATACTTTATATGACTCAAGAACATCCAGTTCACTTTGCTTAGAGTCTGTGCTCAATGTAATAAACTTTTAATTACTTTAATTGTCTAGATTCTTACAAGAGATTCCCTTCATATTGGACACAAGTATCATAGTCATTGTAAGAATATAGATCCCATTGGAAATTTTAAATAGGAATTATGATTCTACTTCAATCTTTTAGGAGTTAGTTTTATGGGAGTCAGGCCTAAGAGCTGATCAGCAAGGACTGATTTAACATTATGGAATTTCTTGACCAAAAGACTGAGGAGCAGAATCCACTTGTGCCTCATCTCCCTCTGAGGCCTAGACCAGCCAACCTCTACTTCTACCTTGGACAGTTTGGTCTTCCATTTTTAAAAGCGTAATGAACAAAATAAGAGAAAAGGGAGAACATGCTGAAATTTGGTTCAAATGGAAAAATCTCCATTAGACGTCTTAGTTGGCTAAGAAGGCTGATGGAAGCTCAGATCCCACAGTTATACAGGGACCAGACCATGGAAAATCATTTTAACCTCTGGGTTCTTTGTTAGTCCATTTGAACAATCTTTTATTTTTCATTTGTTTGTTTTGTTTTAAGCCATTGTGGTTTTTACATTTTTCTTTTGTTTTTAGTGTATTATCATTATACATAATAGTGGGTTCATTTTGAAATATCCATAAATGCATGTAACAGTTTTTTCAAATTTTTACTTTTATAGTTTGAGAGGAATACCACCTCAGATCTTTGCAAATTCCCAGGATTTCTGGTATCACAATAGAATATTATTTGCACTATAAAATACCTGCATAATAGAAGTCAAATTGAGATTTGTATGGTGGAGAGTCAGCTACGCTCACTCAATTGCTTGTTGATTTAAATGACTTGGCTGGCACACTAAACTGGTGGAATCAATTCAGAATTTTTCTATAACCATAAATTACTGCATTAATAGGACTTTGTAGTCACAAATAATTGAAGCTTCAAATGTCAACTTGGTGATTGTCACAGGTCAACTATACTGACTTGTTGCAGGCAACCCAGGTCTGGGTTCCTCATCTAAGCAGAATTGTTGACTAACTTGAAAGGGTGGGATGGTTAACATATGTGTCACCAAAAGAGATTTAGAGGGCACACAACAGCCCTCTGGAAAAACACAGATAAGTCTTGGCCTCTTCACATGCTTGAAAACATGTGTGCCCTCTAAATCTCTTTTGGTAGCACATTAGGGAAATTGAGTAGATGATAAGAGAGTCAGATATGGGCATAAATTACAGAAGAATCTTTTGACTCTGTGAGCTGACCAACAATGGAATCCACAGCTTTTCAAAACAGCAATCTTCTGGTAGGTCAAGGGAACTGGAAGATAAGAAAGATGGAGCCCAGACATTTAATGTTAACTTGGTGATTGTTACAAGTCAACTATAACTTCAGATAAGGAAGGTAGCACGTGGGGGCACATGACCAGTTCATGAAAGGACTGGCTCAGAATCCAGAATGTAAGGCAAACCAGGCCAGTCAACACTTGGCATGTGATGATTTTAACTTTTGCTTTCTCAACCCCAAAGCTGAATGGTATGTTGTAATTTTGATAAAGAACGTGCTTCAAGGCTAATGAGTGGGAGAGAGTCCCTGAGCCAGCAAGCAAATATCACATTTCAAACTTTGAAGTTCTGTGTTTGTGGAATACACAGTAATTCTTGTGATGCATTACAATTTTCTTTGTTTCTTTATGAAAAGAAGTTAATGCTTACAGCAATGAGAAAAAAAGTAAAGTAATAAAGTAAAGGTTCTTATCTAGGAAATAGGAACCATTTCTGACACAGAAGTGTTGGAGGAAATAAAAATAGAGAAGTAAAAGAGTAGCCGGCCACAGTGGCACACACCTATAATCCCAGCAGTTTATAGGAAGGAGGATGGCAAGTTGCTGCTTCTGTGGTAGAATGGGTTGGTGATGTAGCTCAGTAACTCAGTGGTAGAAACTTGCCTAGCATGCATAAGGCCCAGTTCAATCTCCAGTACCAAACCCAAAACCAAAATCAAACAAAATTAAAATAAAAGAAGAAAGAATATCTTATACTTATACACTTACACAACTACCTTCTGTCTCCTGTGGTCTTTTGCTCTAAATAATGAACAGTATTGGTTATGAGGAAGCAGAAAGAACTCCCTAGTGAAGTCTTATCATTAGGTAAGAAGTATGAGGTAAGTATGACAAGTGACACTGGGGTGTGTCAAGTGTGGCTTCCCTGCAGGTCTATGATGCCCCTGAGAGAACTTGACTCCCTTTGATTTGTCAGATGTTCCAGGTTGGTGTCATTCCAAATGAATTTATAAGGACAAGCACTTAGTCCAAGATATTTCTGCCTATCCCTTTAAGGAGTGGGGCCCAATCCCTTCAGCTGTAGGCCTGGGGATTACACTTTAGTCAACAACTCCTTCAATTTCCCCAGGATAACAAAGGCAGTTCAGGACTTTCTTGGAACTGCCCAGTCCTCTAGTTTCCCTAATATAGTAGCTCTCAAAGTGTGATCCCTGGACCAGCAGCAATAGCATCATTTGAGAATTGTTAGAAATGCCAATTTTTGATCCAGGCCCCAGAGGCACTGATGCGTAAACTCTGGGGGAGGTCTTAACAAGACCTGCTGGAGGTGCTGTTGCACCTGGTATTTGAGAGCTGCTACAAGACCTTCAGGAGCAGGAAGAGTGGCTTGGGTTTCATGGTTGGTTTGATGTCCAAACAAGTCCAACCCAATCTCCCTCCTCCCAGAAAGGAGAGTGCTCCTAGAAGCCAACATGGATCCTGACTATCTCGAACTGCATCAGGAATCTGTGTAGTTTGCCTAGAACAGAAGATAGTAGAAAATGCTGTTCAATGCTTTCTGTTTGACTCCCTATGGCCCTGCCAAGGTTTAAGAGACACCCAGATTTTTCATAAATGGAAATGGAGATGTCAGCAAACCCATGAACAGTGATTGGGTTTGCAGAAACTGTGCCGAGACCCCCAAACCAGCTGCTTTTTGCGAATTTCTACCTACAAAACTGTCAACACAGCAATCTTGCCAGCTCTGATTTTATTTGAGAAAGCCAAAGCCCAACCACTGATATGATTCATTCCTTATATTAGTAGAACTTTACCAAATTACATGTTTAATAACTAAAATAACAAATTCCCTTCCTGTGTGCCTGTGTGAGGGTGTGTGTGTCGTTCACCTTGTAAATATCTCAGTCATTTCCCTCCTCCCTGCCTCACTTGGTTCTTGTTTTTCTTCTTTATGGCAGGCTGTGTTTATGTGACAGCTGTTTTACATTGATATAAACATGCACCCCACTCCAACTGAATAAATGTCAGGAGAACATCAGGAAGTCTATTTCTTCCTGTTACATCCTATCCCTGCTAAGAATGTGTGTGCCTAGTAATGACAAGCCACATCTGCAGAATCCACACCTGGAAGCTAAGAGGTTGTCCACATTCCAATAAGGGCTCAGGGATCAGGGAGGTCTCAATTAGAAGCCCAGAGTGGACTTTTACTGAAGCATGGGATAGCACCCACTCACTGTTTATGTGATCAGTGTGTTTACAGAGGCCAACAGATAAACAGAGACTGTTAAAGGAGAGGAATGGTGTGTTTGGGGCAGGGGGAGGGCTGGCAGGGCCTCCGCAGCCCTGTAGCAATACCTCTAACATGCAGTGGTTGGAGAGTGGCGGAGATCTCACCAGCACCTCTGGCTTTTACCTGTTTAAAAACACTATCTGTCTGCTCTGACACATCCTATATCTAGGTGGTTTTCTGGCAAGCAGATGGTTAACTGCTTAATGAAGTCATCTTGTTTTCATCGAAGGCAGCTGATTTCAGATTTTAACCCTGAAATCTCTGCCTTCCCTCCCGCCTGTGGTTTAAAGAAGGAGATGGGGAAGGTAGGAGAAAAACATAAGAATTTAGTTACATTCATAAATTCTGATCCAAGGGTCCCTGAATGCATGTTCTCATTGGAAAATTGACTTTAAAAATTTGAGATGTGGCTTCATACATCTGGAAAGGGGTGAGGGAGGCTCCCCTCTTCTCCTGGCTGGAGTGTCCAGGTCCAAATGAAGAACTGATCCTTCTTCCTCTGCTTAATTGATGCCTGCTGACAGCCTGTATAATTTAAATCCTAGTTTATGGATAAAAGTGGGCCTCTTCCTATAAACACTCTCTGGTAGTTAAAGAAAGGGCAACCATTTATGAATAGACCAATCTGTGATGGCCTTTACCTGGTTGGCAGAATTCATTCTGGTAGCATGTGTGTTTTTATACAAAAGCTCTGTGCACTAAATAAAGGTCAATGGAACAGTAGGCAGCCTGTTTCATCCCATTATGTTCCCGTCTCATGACAAACCAGTTTAGCCTCCAAACCTTCCTAACAATATGGGGCTTGAGGGTGGCCCTGCCACAGAATTATGTGTGGCAGGTCAGTCCCACTGTTCTATTTACAGTCATTTTCCGGAACCCCATCTGGATCCCAGTGGGCACTGGAGTGGGTGAGATTGCCCCTAAACTGTGGAGGCAGGGACCGACTCAAGCTCTTGGAAGGTCTTGTGCCCCTACAGACACCTCTGATGTGGAAACTCCCTCCTCAATAAAATTCTGGGGATGAGAGCCTTGGCAGGGGGTCGTTCGCAAGGAAAGATCCATGACAGCATGTAGGTTATGAAATCGAGGTCCAGCAGCAAATCAGTGTGTTGCCCCCCTAAAATATTTTACCATGTAAAATTATATTAGAATGAATTTTAGGAGGGGACCAAAGGAAACACGTGTAGAGTGCTCAGTACATGGCGGGCATCATTGGTGATGTTATCTGTGAATTGTCTCTTGAAGGCTAATGCAGCGGGTTCTCTCAGTCAGTCCTTGTAATAATCCTCAGATGGAGACATTCTTATTGTCCCCAGTTGAAAAGATGAGGGAAGGAAGTTTCAGTAATGAGCCTGGAGTTTAATTGGAGAACCAGATTCTAATTCAGGTGCTATAACTCTAGCCTCTGTTCTTAACTACTATAAAGAATGAATCCCAGACTTTAATGTGCACCTGAATCACCCAGAGATCTTGTGGATGGCAGACACCACTTCCTCAGGTCAGACGTGGAGGCTGGGGTTCTGCACATCCATCAACTCCCAGGTGTGCCAGTGTTGCCAGACTGCCATTCTTCTGGGCCCCTCTGGATAGGAGGTAAATGATCTGCCCAGGAATCCAAGCCCTGGTCTCCTTTCTCCAGTTTCAGACTGTACACAAAGCCCTACCTTACCTGTCTTCCCATTATTCCTCATTGACCCAGGAAGGAGACAGGAGAAGGAATGTCCAGAATATCTACTGCTGATGGTATTTGTGCCCACAGCCCTGCATCCTGCCACCTTCCTGTTATCCTGACCCTAGAGCTGGGGTGTGTAGCAGCAATAACATCAAAGCCTTCCTGCTTAATTGCTGTTGGTTTCACACCCACAAGCCCTCCCCTGTCCTGCTCTCTCCTAATATTTTAAACCACATCTTATAGCCACAGGAAGACATTTTTGTGCATCTCCCATTTGTAGTGTTGTAATGGAAACAGCCCTGGGCTGCAAGCCAGGGGCTTGAGTTCCATCCCCAACTTACATCTTCATTTACGCAGTGACCAGAAGCTAGACGCTTAACCTTTCTATGCCTTCCTTTTCTCCATCTTTAAATGGAGCTAATTAAATAAATCCCCAATCTATAGCCTAGGAATTCCTCAAGGATTAAGGAACTTACCTTTATAAAACAATCCAAGCTCCCTTAGAAATAAGTTTGTATTCGATAATGGATAAATAATAATACAAGTATTGCCTAAGTCTGTGAATGGTTCCACTTACATTAAGCAACTCATTAGACTTAAGGACTTCCTCTCCTTTTCTTTGGTGTTAAAATCCTCTCTTCATTGCAACATCTGCCTACAATAGTCAAAAGAAAGAGGCCTGCTTGAAATTCACACTCAAATTCACCATCAGTCAAACCCCTCTTAAGTGCCACAACTCATCATTTCTAGAGAGAGAATTCTGTGGCAGTATGTAGTGGCCTGGCTTCTGTGCAGAAACAGGCAAAAAAACAACCCCATCAGCCTGGCTAGAAGCAGACAGGCTGCAATGGAACTCTGCTCACCTCTGTTTCCCTAAGACTAACCAGTTACTCAGTGAGTTCCAGGCAGGCTCGAATTGCCATCACCACTTTGGGGCTAGATTAGCTGGAACAGCAAGAAAGAATTCTCCTGGCTAGTGGGCATCTAGAGCCTGGGAAAGAGGGAAAGCTGAGAATGTGTGTGACAGGCACTTTTAATCCCTTATCCAAAGTGCCACTTCTCACTTCCTCTGCAATATGCAGGGGAATTGTTCTTGTCTTAGGGCACGATTACTTTATTCAGAAAAAAAAAGCTGGTCACCTGGAGCATTGTCTGCCTGGGAATCAGGTAATCACTGTATTGGGACAATGATTCATCCTGTACATGGGGTGTCTTAACAATCTTTCCATCACTTCATTACAAGGTTAGGTTTTGCTTCCCCTGTCTCTTGACAGACAGCGTGGAGTTCTCCTGCCTTTTCCCATTTGATTTTCATTTGTTCCCCTGCCACATGCATTGCAAAGTTAGGGGTTCACATTGTTAGTGACAAGGCTGTAGACTCAGAAATCATTTATAAGCAGTTAGGGCAGAGCTGTGCAAATCCAAATGCACGAAGAGCCTAGAGGGCTAGTTGGTTTGTTTTCTGCCAGATATATTATCTTTCATTTTCATATGAAGTGATGAACTGATAGATGGGGTTCACAATTCCCCACAATGCCCTTCAATTTAATCAGTCATTCCTTGTACACGCCATCCCCCAAAGGCTGGCAGGTCTGGTGGCCCTGGCTGCTTTTCTTACTTGTCATTTCCATTTGGTACCTCTTCTTTGGGTCCTCCCTGCTTCCTCTTTCTCATGCTTTCTTCTATTTTTCTTTTCCTAAGTCTTTACTTAGTATCTAGGACAGCCCCCCCATCTCTTGTCACCTCATTTAAGACTCTGATTTCCAAGTTATTTTCCTTCAGGAAATCTGACCAAATAAATCTAGCTGTAATCCACTATGTAATCCCAGCATGACCACCTCAATTTCTCTTCCACCTCTAGTTTCCAATGTAATATTTTTAAAAGTCAGTATTGGCCATTACCCCTCTTGATAGAATGCATAATATGCCTCAAATATGAAAATATGCTTCCAGATGCCATAGAAACATAACAAAACCCCTTACAAAGGGTGCAAGTATCTCTTGCACCCATGTTATATTCTCATTCTGTCTAAATTGACCAGGGTTGTCTTCCCTATTCCCTCCTTGCCCTCTTCAGGGAGAAGACATTTTAAGGCCCAGGAGGAAATTGGTTTATTCCAAAGTTGAGGATAAGCTCACTTGCTGGTGTGAAGTTCTCAAATTGCTGGCTACAAAATGGGGCCCTGGGTTTACACCACCAGCTGGCTCCACCTCCTAAAAGCTGTTTGACTTGGAGCTTAACATTCTCCTCTGCAAAACAGAGATGCTAGTGTATACTACAAAGGATTATTGAAAGGCTAAAACAAAATAATTGATTTAAAATATTTAGCGTGGATTCTGGCATGTGTTATGGAAATGATAATTTATTAGTTCTTACATTCATCAAGTACCTATAAAACATGAAAAGACATTCTATTTTTAACACGACAATGTCTTTACCCACAGTAACCTGCCACACACAGCCCTTATCACTCTAGAGGGAACAATCTGAACTAGTCAATTCACAAATCAATCCTTTCTTCCCCACCCCCAGCTTTTATTTGTGGATGCTGGATTCTGATATTTTCCAGTGCCTTGGATAAAGATGGAATCAATACTGTTCAACTTAACCTCGGGAAGAAAATCTCTCTCTTTCTTCAACAACAACAACAACAAAATATTTTGTTCAAGCAAAGACCCATGATAATCATTATTTTTATGATATGAATACAAGTCACAAGTCCCCTCATGACTTTTGAGGAGGATCTTTTCTATGGGACTTTGGAATGCTCTGTTTTTACATTAATAACCAGAGAGTTGATGTGAAGCATACAGAATGGTTCACTTTTTTTTTTTTTCACATTAAGAGACTTGCTTTCACTTATGTAACTCAGTGCATTTGGTAAAATATATTTTTGAGAAAACTTTTCCAACAGTGGAGCCAGCTGCTAGATAGTTTATAGTCCTTCCTAATAAAATCTCTCAGGACACTGTTCCCTCATTTATATGTTCCTGCCAGTAATGTACTCTGAAGGTACTGTTCTATTTTCATTGTAAGTGCTTTGGACTTGAGTTTTGTTCTGTTTTGATTTGTTTTAGATCTGGATGGTGTGTGTGTGTGTGTGTGTGTGTGTGTGTGTGTGTGTGTGTGATGTCTGATAGCCATCTTGTCTTCTTTTCTTCCTCTCTCCTTACTCTTTCTATCCAGATTTCATTAAGGTTTCTTTTCTCAGATGAATGAATGATATGCTTCTCAAAACTAGAAAGTCCCTTCCAGTCATTTAAAATTAGGAAGTCGAGAATGGGGTCTAGTGTCATGAGCCCTTCCCGCACTCTCAGCCAGTTGATTCAATGGTCAATATCCTGACCACACACAGGTCAACTGCTCCATAATCACTAAGCCCTGGATCTGATTTGATTTACTTAGAAAGACCATTTACCTCAACTGTTCAGCTGTTCTGCAGTTAAATATATGTATTTTTGTTTCCCTGTTATTAGTTATATCTGTGGAAGCAGCCAATTAGAGAAGAAAGTTGTAAAGTGGGTATACCAGGATGACATTTTTAAACCTCTCTGTCAGCATTAGAGTTACCCTTGAAACAAGTATATGCTAAAGCTCTGAATGAAATTCTGGGTTGATCATCCTTGAATGATTTGACTGTTTACCCTGGTCAAAATTTTTATCAGTTTGATCAGGAGACTGATTTGACTGAAAACTCATACATGGAACTGAATTTACCCAACAGATGCATTCATTCGTTTACTCATTCAGCATATGTTTATTGAACATTCCACTGTGTTCTAGGTATTTTGGGAACCGGGTATGTAGAAAGAAACAAAACAGTCCCCAGTCTCATGGAGTTACATTCTAGTGTGGAAATAGACAATAAATAAAAAAGAAAATGATCCATGCAGGAATTGGGACTGAGACAAACATCTAAAAAGATGAAAGCAAAGAGTTGGAGAACAATGAAGGTAATCACTCTAGGTAGAATGAGAACCTGTCAGTCTGTGAATGTGGCATGTAACCACTCTCCTTTAAGAATGGCAGATCTACCATGTTGATCTCTGTCTGTCTACCCACCTGGAAAAGTTTTGATTTTCTACAGAAATCAGTTTCTATACAGTCTTAAGAAGCTACATCTGGATGGACTGTTTTACCTTTCTTGTTTAGTTCACTTAAGACTCTGAAACAGTGATTCTTTACTTTTTTGGAGCTGCAATTCTGCATATGACCTCTATAATATAAAAGTGAAGTTGTCACCTTTCACCTTTTGTGAGTATTTTGAAACAGCCACTGAGATAATTTGGAATGATTGGTGTTATAAAAAGGAGGCATAGAAAAAGTAAAAAAGTGAAAAAGAAAGAAAGGAAGAAAGAAACTGCATTGGTGCTAACATAATATTGCTGTTTCTAGGGGTTTTATTTCCATAGGTTTTTACAAATTGTAGAAGACGATATAGATGAGCAGATATTTCTGAAAGCTGCAGAAATATTTTATGATTTCTTTGCTTATATAAACATGTTTTCTTGAAGTTTTTTTTTTCCTCTGAGATTTAAGATCCCTTTTTATTTCTCGCAAAATAATGGCTGTTGTAAACAGAACTTATGTGAATGTTCAGACAAAAGTCCATTTCAGGGTATAGAGATGAAATAACTTTACCACAAAGTTTCTCTTCTTTCCAAATCCTACATCTCAAATAGCATTTTAGTCAAATCCCCAAAAGCTTGCTAAAAAAAAAAAAAAAAAAAAAAGAAGCAAGCCTTTGAAATTCTTGTAGTTCCAACCATGCAATGTGTCTGTTGTGAATTTCTGGTTTCCTTTCAAAGGTTTTCTCTCCCATCTGAATAAAGTATCTGAAGCACTTGGGATTTTTCCACAGTTTGTTTAGTTGGCCCGAGATGCTAATTGGATTTAGGAGCTTTTCCAAGGAGAGATCATGGTTGCATGAATGCATCATTGCCTGTCCATGTGGCCTCAGCTTGTCTGAGGGAGAAAAGACTCAGTTCTGTGTGAAGACACAGGCAAATTGCCCCAAGGCCCAGGTTGTTCTTCAGAAATAATAATACCCAACATTTATTAGTGCTCTCCACCATTGTTCTAAAACTTTTAAAGCTTATTTTTTTAAGTTCTGTGATTATGTTCATTCTACAGAGAGGGAAATACACACAGAGAAGTTTAATTAATAACTATCCCAAGATCATACAGATAAAATATGGTAGAATCAGAAATAGGATCCAAGTGGATCTCTGTGTTAATCAGTTAAAACACCTAACAAAACCCTGAGACAATTAACTTAGAAAACATTTGTTTTGGTTCATAGTTTTGGAGGTTCCAGACCCTTTGCTTTTGGCCTATAGCAAGGCAGCATACCATGGTGGGAGCATATGGCAGAACAAAACTGCTCACTGCATTTCCAGGAAGCAAAAATGAGGAAAGGGCCAAGGTTCCATAATCCCTTTTGAGAGCCTGCCCCAATGCCTCCCATTAGGCTCCACCTCTTAAAGGTTCTACCACCTCCCGATAGCACCACCCTGGGGAACAAGCCTTTAAACACGGCCTCTGGGGCACATTCAAGATCTAAACAGATTCCATAGCAATCTGGGGTCCACAGTAACCTATGCTGCACTTCAGTGTTAACCAGTGAGGGCCCTCAGGAATTCCATATTCAGCCAGTGGTTTAGGTGGCTTATGTCCTGTCTTCTGACCTGATTGGTTGGTGGCCCGTTTTGATTGGTAGACGGCTATGCTGAAATTTTGCTTCTATGGTACCTCTCCATTTCCTTCATCTCCAGGCTCTGGTTCCATGTCCTATATCTCATTTTCTACAAGGGTCAATAGGGTGCACGTTTGCTACTCAGTTGTAAAAAAAATACAGTTTCTGGAAGAATTCTTAACATTCTTTTAAAATTGTTTGTTTCAACCTAATCATGCAATAAACGAAGCAAGTAAGATTTATAAATTAAGAAGAGATGCCAAGACTTAACTCAGTCCTTGGTCTAGAAACCAGGTTTCCTTACCACTAGGCCTTTCACCTTCTCCCTCCCTCAATACTTTCTAGTGGGCAGTGGCCTCAGGGAAGCTCAGAAACAGATGGGAGTTGGTGGTGGTGATTTGAGAGGGAAGTTATAGAAGGAAAATGAACTTTTTACTATGTAGTATTCCATCAAAGCATCTCGAAAAATTGCCAAAATGACTGATATCAGTGAAACTGCCCTACCCCCTCTCTGTTCTACTGATCACCCTTCTTTGGTCTCCTATGTTGCTTTATTTCTAGGTGCCCTCCCCTATATATAATCAGAGATACAACCTGAACTCACCTCTCTTTCAAAGAATTTAAGCAACTACATTCTCCTGGCTACCTTTAAACTGACACCACTTTATTTATCACTGACATGTCTATGATTTATATCTATTTCCAGGATCCTCTCCTTTCCCAAGAGTAGATCCTTATTTCAAGTTGTCTATTGCCTCAGCTCAACATATCAAAAATAAAACCAATTATTCTGGCCCCAAATCTTCTCTTCCGTCAGTATCCTTCCTCCATAAACCCTGCCTTGGATAATGTCAACACTGTGAACCTGGCATTTCCAAACACTGTGTCTTCCTGCTCACATTCTATTAATTATCAAATCCTACTGATTTTACCACTGAAATCTCTCAAATGTGACTTCTTATCCCCACCTGTACATGAATGCAGGCCTGTTTATCTGTCTCCTGTATTTAACACTGTTGACTTGAGGTCTCACATGCATATAGAATGCACAAGTCATTTGAGTACAACTGAACACACCAATGTGACAACAACCAGGTCAAGAAGCACACAGTATTCTGGGTGCTGTGATACACACCTGTAATTCCAGCTGCTAGGGAGGATGAGGCCGGGAGATTGCAAGTTTGAAGCTAGCCTAGGCAAATTAGCAACACATTGTCCAAGATAAAATTTAAAAAGCTGGGGATGAGCAAAGTAGTGGGTTAGATTCCAAGTACCGAAACAAAAACATAGTATTACCTGAGATACATCAAAGCCAGGCCTCTTTGGTAGCTGGTTGCTGACAGTCTGCTACTGATGATTAATGACTTGAAGGCCCCAATCCTTATCAAAATTCAAATATCCAAGGTGGAGCAGTATTTGAAGCTATCATTGGTTATGCATAATAAGTGTGTATGAATGATGTAAAAGCATAGTTTAGCAAATATGTGGAGAAATAGAATGGTCCCCTGGCAAATTCTGAGATGAAAAATTTCCCACAGGATGTGGGACAGTACTGAGAGACCAGGCTGGGGATGCCGACCTGGACTGCCAAAGACCAACTGCCCACTCCACAGTTATGCCAAGGACCAGCCCTGATGATAACTAGATAGGGAAATAAGACTCCCTTTCCTCACAAATGTCCTGCTCCTTATCTGAATTCAACTACTTGTTATAAAACTTGAAGGAGTCAGAAATGATAACAGTGGAAGTCAAAGTCGGGGTAAATCTGAAGAGGCCTTCAAAGTCAGGGCAGAAAATTCCTAGTAGCTGGGATTACAGCATGGAATTTTTGAGAGCAAAGCATGGAAAATCCACTTGTGAATTTGCCTAATTCATGCTATAGTAAATTTATTCTCTGCCTCGTGATAGATCAGCATCAAATCCTCTGTACTACATTTGAGGAGACTCTAAATAGCACATTCTTTAACCATAGTTTGGTCTGCAAGGAAACTGAAGCCCACAGAAAACCTTCCTCATCTCCAGGCCTCTTTGTTTAACCTTTGGATTGTAATTTTGCCCCAATTATATTTATGCTTTTGGTCACTACTGCCACAATCCTAACCTATGTAAATAGCTATTTGTATTTTTTAAAAACTCTCTAGATTCCTTATAGCCATTAGAAAAAACATCTAGATATATTTTAATGATGAATAAAATAGATTAATATTACTGGTCAAAAAATTATTAAAGTGTCTCTCATAGGCTAATTTTCTTGCAGAGAAGAATTTTTATATGCCATGGAGTTATGGCAGAACAATTTTTAAGCCTAATCAAATAGTGAAAAGAAATTTTCAAGTGCAAGTGAGTTGTTCTCGACTCTATCAGACACTGTTCAATTGCCCCTGAAGATATCAACAGGCAACTCCATTCCGTCTGATTTCTTCAGTAACTATTGGATTGCTACTGCATTAACTCAGCTGATTCTTACCTTCTCAGGCAGAAATCAGTTGCATAAAAAAAGTGTATAAAAATATGTTTAAAGTATTCAGTGAATTTCAGCTAAGAATTCATCAGATGTCTTTCTACACTGCAAAATTTGTTGTACTGGAAACAAAGAAAAAAAGCACTAAGGGTACAATGACCTACAAACCACACATTTATTTTCTCATTTAACTTTCTATTCTATGCTAGGTTCTAAGGCTGGAGACTAGGTAGAAAGGCAAGACTCATTTACCTGTCCAGCTTAGTCCTCCTTTTACTCGTTTCAATACCTGATTTGGGGGCTGGAGAATCCACTCTCCATGCTAAATTTATGCAATCTGGGAGCCTTCACCCCAAGATCTGAAGGTGGAACGGTGATCCTGGTTTAAGCCAATTCCTGCATTAGTTTCATGGCTAAAGTGATTGACTCAAGAGATGCCAAGTGGTCTAACCTCATATAATCAGAGTGAACCTCAGACTTTTGAGAGAGCTTTCCACAAAGACTCTTGCTCTTTCTGCTATCTGAAAGGACTCTTGCTCTTTTGTCCACCTGAAAGATTTTAGTGGCTGTGTGTTTCACTACCACAAAGAGAGTTCACAGCAATCAGAGCTCATTGTGGAGACTAAGCATTGAGCTACCATAGCAGGAGGCCAAGAGATGGTGAAAAACCAGTGAATTATTTGAGCCCTGCATCTAATTGTTACACCTTATAGCCCAACTTTTTTTTTTTGTACTGGGGATTGGACTCAGGGGTACTCAACCACTGAGTCACCTCCCCAGCCCTATTTTGTATTTTATTTAGAGACAGGGTCTCAGTGAGTTGCTTAGCATCTCTTCATTGCTGAGGCTGGCTTTGAACTCACAATTCTCCCATCTCAGCCTCTGGAGTTTGCTGGGATCATAGGCATGTGCCACCATACCCAGCTCCAACTTTTTAATTAATGGGCCAGGATGAATTCAGATCTCAATGGATCTAAACAGGAAAAGAGGCTGAGCTGTATCCATTTTCAACCTCAGTCAATTCAGAATCAAGAAAACTGAGGCTGGTAGAAAAAGATAGGTAGGAGGATAACAGTATTTATGGAGCAAAAGAGTGTTCAGATTCTTTCCTTTCTTCTATGTGCTCTTCATCTTCTGGATGATACTGAACCAAATATAAAGTGAAAAAAAAAAAGTCAAAATTCCCAACTGTATGTCCCCAAGTAGCCAATGCAGCTCCTGGTTTTATAGTGAATTGATTTGCTGTGTGAATATCCTGGCTAGATCAACTAGAAATAGCCTTAAGATAAGTCTTAAGAACATAAAATGCATAGAAGTAGCCAACAACCCTGAAAGGTCTTAAAGTGAAGCCACAGAATGGAGTAAAGAAGCCCTAGTTCACCCCAAATGCTTGATCTCTTTGGAAAAGAAAAAGAGCAAGAATTCTGTGAAATGCAACTTGAAGCTAAGAGCAGGCAGCTTGGCTATTGAGAACAGCCAACATGTAGAGATGCTGGGAAGTAGATGACTTAGGGATGCCATTTGAGGGTCACAGAGAAAGTCACTTCTCTGACTTCATGACTTTCCCCGGGAACTTGGGTCTGTTTAATGTAATAGTAAAAATGTACTACCCCAATAAATGACAATCTTAGAGGAAGCATAAAATTTTGAAACTATATCATATGGCTTCAAATGCCACTAGATATGGGGGTAACAGTGCCACCCTGTGTATAAATATTTTAACCTGTTGTCCTGTCTTTATTCTGGTAGTAAATATGGGGGAAATAGGGCCTTGGCAGTCAACTTCTTTTTTACCATATTTTTTATTGATGCATTATTGTTGTACATAATGGTAGGATTTGATGTTACATATTTGTAGATGCATACATGGCAGTCAACTTCTAACCATCCTTCTGGTATGCCTTCCTATTCTTCAGTGTCTTGAGAGCTGTAAGAGGTATTTGCTAAACTCCCTTCAACTCGAGTTCTTGAAGATATTTGGGTTTCTTTAATTAGATGCATTCAAATAAGATTTGAAAGACAGAGTGACATATTGGGCACCATTCTGCTGCATGCACAGTACTTTTCAGGCAAACATACTTGTGGATGCACTGTTTTTGGCATGGGATTCCAGTTGCATGCTTTTTAGGTATCAAGAGACAATGGGTGGAGGGTTCAGTTTTTGCCTTAGCAGACATACTATGATCTTAGAGCTCCAGTTGCAAAGGCAGTGAATTTATGATCCCTCCCTGGGTCACAGGGAGTATGCTCTTTGAGAGTCAGAACTTCCAGTAGGAGTCCCCACTTCCCAGACTAGGCTGTGATAGCCATTTCCCTGACGGTCAATTTCACAGGGTTGCTTTTGGAGGCCCAGTCTTTCTCCCTGCTCTAGCCCTTTGTATGAGTTTGCGAACACCTATGGCCCTCTGTTAAATCCATTTACATTTAAGGTAGCTAGAATGGTCTATTTTCTGCCACTGAACCTTGATTAAGATAATTGTCCTGATCAAAAAGCACTTGTGAAGAAAGGCTCTGGTTTGGAATGCTAGACAAAGAGAAACACAGAGCTCTTTTCCTTCCTTTAAGGAGCTTGTACTCAAGACAAAGAATAACACTTTTATTGAGCATGAGAGCAAAGTTAAAACATTGAGTATAAATCAAGGAGGTAGAGAATAGTGTTGGTGAGGGGAGAATATAGAAAGTAACTGAGGTGGGCACCCAAACTTAGTGGGATAAGAAGAAATAATTAAAACTAGGAAATCCACAGGCACAAAAAAGAAAATTAGGGCTGGGGATATAGCTCAGTTGGTAGAGTGCTTACCTCGCATGCACAAGACCCTGGGTTCAATCCCCAGCATCACTGAAAAAAAAAAAAAGATAATTAACTGTTAGGGCTGGGGATGTGGCTCAAGTGGTAGTGCGCTCGCCTGGCATGCGTGCGGCCCAGGCAGGTTCGATCCTCAGCACCACATACAAAACAAAGATGTTGTGTCCACCGAAAACTAAAAAATAAATATTAAAATTCTCTCTCTCTCTCTCTCAAAAAAAAATAAAATAAAAAAAGATAACCTGACTTTTCTTAAAAAAAAAAAGAAAATTAAGTGAAGTTAGAACCTTATCTTATAGCACATACAAAAATTAACTCAAAATCCATGAAAGACCTAAGCATAGGACTAAAAAAATAAAACTATTAGAGGAAAATGGAAAATTCACAACATGAATTTGGTAATGATTTCTTGGATGACACCAAAAAGACAGATAATAACAACAAAAATTAGGTATGTTGGACTATATCAAAGTTAAAATCTTATGCTTCAAAGGACAATATCAAAAGAGCAAAGAGGCAACCATAGAATGGGAGAAAATATCTTCAAATAATATATGTATGATAAGGAATTAATATCCAGAATATGTAAAGAACAACAAATGATCAACCAGTTTAAAAAAAAGGGCCAAGTCGTTGTTCAAAGAAGTTATACTAATGACCAGTATACACACATAAAAGATGTTCACCATTACTAGTACATTAGGGAAATGCAAATTAAACTACATTGAGATACCATTTCATACCCACTAGGATGTCTATTATTAAAAAAGGAACCCCCCCAAAAATTAGAAAATAGCAAATGTTGGTGAGGATATGGAGAAACTGGAACACATGTACACGTTAGAACTGTGTGGACATGTAAACACCATGGAAAACGGTTCAGCAGTTACTCAAAAATTTAGAAATTACCATATAAGTCAGTATTTCACTCCTGGGTATACACCCCAAAGAAGTGAAAGCAGAGAATCCATCAGATTCATAGAAGCATTATTCATACTAGCTGAAAGGTAGAACCAACCAGTGTGATTGAAGGATGAGAAGACAAACAAAATGTAATAGAGACATTGACAGGAATAGCCTTCAGCCTTAGGGATAAATTCCCACTCATGCTACAACATGTATGAACCTTGGAGACATTATGCTAGATAAAATAGTCAGAGAAGGATAAATACCATATGATTCCACTTCTGTGAGGTACCTAGAGTAGCCAAATTCATAGAGGCAGAAAGTAGAATTCCAGAAGTGTAATGGCCAGATCCCATGGTAATGTCTATGGATTTTTGAGTAATTTCCATACCATTTTCCACAGAGCCTGCACCCTTTTTGTTTTTATGGAGTAGCTAACATAGTCAAATTCAGAAAAGCAGAAAGTCTAGTGGTGATTGCCAGGAGGTAGGGAGGAGTGAGGTTATTGTTTAACGAGAGCCTGTTTCAGTTGGAGAAGATGTTCTGGGATGAATGGTGGTGATAGGAGCATAGCAGTGTGATTGTGCTGCATGCCACGGAACTGTACCATTAAAAATGGTTAAAATGGTAAATTTTGTGTCATATATTTTTACCACAATTAAAAAAACAGGGGAAAGCTAAAAAATGGGTTTTTATTAGGAATTACCAAAAGAGGCATACGCCTTAGGAGGATGTGAAGAGAGGAATTAAAGAGACAGAAGCCAAAATAAGAGATGTTCTTGTGTAGCATGGGAAATGGGTTTCATTATTTGAAAGTCACCCATCTCTAAACTTTTAAAACACACACACACACACACACACACACACACACACACACACACCTTGGTTAGCATTTTTTCCTTAAATGAGAAGTAAGAAAACATTTGCAAAATGTGGATATTGTATGCTCCACTCAAGACAGAATTTTCTGATCCCATGTTTCCATATTCAGATCTCAGACTTAATTCCTTTGTAGGAGACTTTTTTCCTCCATTTACAAAGTAAAATAATAATCCCATTTGAAAACTGGCATGGAGTAATTGTCCAGGTTGATTTGTAATGGGATACAATGTATTTTTATGGCTCTGTTCTACTCTGGTCTGTGACATCATTGTAAAAATTTGATTCAATTATGGAAGCTAATCTGTTGGGAAGAAGTGCCAATGATGTTTTAAAAGGAGCAGTGAGCCCAGGAATACTTTGATTTCAAAGTAATTAATTCCAAGGGGAACCTTTCTGAGATGAAATAGGGCAGTTATTTGGACATGAGAGCTCTCGTAGACATGAAGGAAAAAAAGGAAGCACAATTCTTGTGTTAAATTGGCATTGCATCAGGAAAAAGAGCTAAAAAATGATTGATTGCAAATATAATGTGGAGGATAGAAGCATCTGGTTCAGGCATAAATAACGAAGGCTCTTCAACATATGGCACTAATTTGCGTTTATGCGTCTGTGATCCACCTTTTCCACCGGATCTGCCTCTCTCAGCATGGGTTGCCCTGGGTATCAGTGTGAGGCAGGTGGCGCAGGGCAGAGCAAGTGTCTTCCTGGTCCGTCTCTGTGAGGAGGAGATGTTTCGTATTAACACAGGGGCTTGTGGCAGGTGTGTATCTCTGGCTTCAATTTATCCACAATCACAGCTGTGAACCCAAGAAGCATTAAGTCTAGTGGCCTTGATTAGAAATTGGTCTGGAAATGTCAAGGCAGAAGCACTTCAGGGGTTTAAAGTTCTCCCCATTTCTAAAGCAAAACTAAAAAACTAGCTTTCACAGACCACCAAAAGATGGGATTTTTCTAGGCCTGCAACTCCCACACCAAAGGGAATTATATTCTGTTTAAATTTTACAAAATTGTAGAGGACTAATCAGCCCCTTCAAAGTTGGTGGCATCAAATGAATCTTTCTTTCATTGGTGACTCTTTTTTTTAATGGTTGTTATCTATACATTTTATTTTATTTTTCTTTTCTTTTTTTTATTATTGGTTGTTCAAAACATTACAAAGCTCTTGACATATCATATTTCATACATTTGATTCAAGCAGATTATGAACTCCCATTTTCATTGGTGACTCTTAAAGAAGGGTTGCAGCAACATCACTCTGCCTTCCCCTGAGTTGGTGTGCCTGCCTTCAGGCATGCTTACCCCCAGGCAGCCACATAGAACCAGAACCTCAGGCCTCTGGGCTCTGCTACTATCAGTTCCCAGAATAGTTAACCAGAAAAACTCATTTGCAGAGAGGACTATACTTCCGGAGGTCTAATAGGCCTGAAATAATACAGAATCACTAATGTTTCCTTTAGATTTAACTATTGAGCAGAATGTCTCCTTCCCTCTTTATGCACATGCCGTGTTTAAACCTGTCTTTCCTTCATTTTGTGAGGAACAGCTTCTAGCCCATGGCACAGTCCCCAGAGCCTTGCTTGGCCTGGAGCTGACTGTGTGCTGGTAACTCAGCACACAGCGGCTGGGCCCTGACCTTGCATGTAATTTGAGGTTCCTTGCTGGCTGATTTTTGAGAAGAACAAGTCCTGTAACTGTTCTCTCTTCTTGAAAGAGAAACTGCTCAACTTCTTATGACCTTCTCTCATAAATCTAATTTTTAAATTTTTTTTCTTTGTAAAACACAACAAACTGGGGTTCTCTGAGCTGAGTGGTCTCCTGCTTCCCTTTAGCCAGTTACCTTCACTATCAGACAGAAGTCTCACCTGAGTTCCAGTTGACCCCAGAGCTTTACCAACTCTAAATTGTCTTATGTAAATTAATTCTAATATTTAAAAGGAATATTTGGAGCATTTAGGAAGATGGCGGCAAGGGGAGTGCATTGCCCCCGTGTGCTGCTTCACTGTGTGGGAGTATGACAAGTCAGGACGGCTAAAGGCTATCTTGTTAGGAATTTCCAGCAATAGTGGGGTGCTCCGGAACCTGGAGGAAGGATTTCCATCGCACGAGGATCGGCTACGGGGACTCAAACGCGAGAGGTTTGTCGCACGGAGGGTAACACTGCTTATTCAGCAAATCGCCCCGCGGCTAGAGTCTGCAGCAGGCGCTGGGAAACGAGGAGATAGCGACGCAGGGATACAGTGCTGCAGTTTCTGCCAGCCGTGCAAGCACCGTACTCAGGGCTGAATTCTGGGTTTGAGACGGGGGAAGGAAGTGGTCCATCTCGGTTCTCCACACCGGTCAGACCACAGAGGAGGCCAGCAGCCACCAT
>NW_025999990.1:2799574-2838351 GCF_001458135.2 Marmota marmota marmota | reverse complement strand
TTCTTTGATATAAGGAGAGTAACTAAGATCAGAGTAGGGACGAAGAGCAGGAGAAGAAGATTAACATTTAACAGGGATGAGAGGTGGGAGGGAAAGGGAGAGAGAAGGGAAATTGCATGGAAATGGAAGGAGACCCCTCAGGGTTATACAGTGGAGGGGGTAGAGAGGGAGGAGGGGAGGGGAGGGGAGAGGTGGGGAGGGGGGATGGTGGAGGATGGCAAAGGCAGCGGAGCACAACAGACACTAGTATGGCAATATGTAAATCAATGGATGTGTAACTGATGTGATTCTGCAATCTGTGTATGGGGTGAAGGTGGGAGTTCATAACCCACTTGAATCAAAGTGTGGAATATGATATGTCAAGAAATTTGTAATGTTTTGAACAACCAACAATAAAAAATTTAAAAAAAAAGGAATATTTGTTTGTTTACTTATTTATTTATAGTTCATCACTGACACATCTAAATTTTCCTGACAGTAAAGTTCTCAGTCTTATTTCTTTGTTGGGGACAGGAGCCTCTATTTCATGTTCTGATCCAAGGAAACACAATTGATTTAGTAGAATTTTTCTTCCTTAGAAATATTTCATGTAAATTTTTCAAGATGATCTGATATAGTATCTAGTTCCTGTTTTTCACATTTGAAAAATTACATATTGGTGTCTAGTGAAGTTTAAAATGCTGATTTCAGCTTAGATTTTCAAATTATAAAACTCAACTCATATTCTAATGTTCTCTTCCAATGATTTATGATCTCCATGAAAATCTGTCAACTGAATAATAGATAAAAATATAAGTTTTGGATCCATAATAATTCCCTGCAGCAGGGAATATAACAACCAACCAAAATACAGACAATATCTTTGTGTCCAATTAATTTTTTCCTGTGAACATGATGTCTGCTGTCTAAACACTTTCATCACTCCAAGAAACCACTTTTATCAAAGAGCAATAACCCAGTAGACTGGGACATGGGGAAATTTAGAGGACTTTGGCTCTGAAATGTCCCCCAAAGGCTCATCTGTTCAAGGCATGGTCTCCATCCTATGGTGCTATTGGACCTTGACAGGTTGTTTGGAGGTTCTAGCAGGGAAGCACAGCTACTTGTATACCCTTGACCAAAGAACAGTTCTCTTCTAGTGGGGAAGGTCATCCTCTTTGACCCAGCGTACATCTTGGGGAGGGAAGCACACGGAGCAGTGAGGGAGGAAGGGGACATCTGCCTAGCCAGTTATATCAACAGAATCAACCCTGGCGGTCAGTGATGTTGCAGCCAGATGGCCCTCACTTCCTCCGTGGTGCTATTGGGAAGTAGTGGAACCTTGAAGAGGTGGAGCCTAGTAGCAGGTCTTAGGTCATTAAGCATATAGCTTATGAATGGGATAATGGAACTCTGGCCCCTTCCTTGGCTCTGTTTTGAGATTTTTTTAAAAATCCTGGCCATGAGATGAGCAGCTTTGCTCCACTCCATGCTTTCACTTCTTCATGCTCTTCAAGGCGGCACATTATTGCCTTGTCGTAGAACCAAAAGCAATAGGGCCAACTAACCTTGGACTGAAACTTCCAAAACTGAGCCAAGATAAACCTTCCCTGTTTATAAGTTGATTATCTTAGTTTGTTATAATAATGAAAAAGGAACACAAAGAGCCATGATGAATTAAGGTGTATCTATGTTAAAGTCTATGTGACTATTCTCATTCTGGAAACTAAATTACATGTACCCAAATTATTGAAAGTGGTTGTTTGTACTCATTTCTGGCAAAACTTTGGAAATGTCAAATTACAGTAGTTAGGACTTGGAGATTATAGGCTGAAAATGTGGTCAAATGTATTTGTTAAACGTAACAACTACTTCTTGTCTCCATGGCAGTGAAAACTCTTGAAAAATCTGCAGGAAGGAAGAGGACAAAAGGCCCTGGGCACTAAGTGCTTTCTGGAATGGAATCATGGCTCAGTATGGTAGTTGATAAAGCCAGAAGCAGTTGTCAACTTGGGTATGGTGGAATGGAAAAGTGCACAAACTCAATTCAGTCTGAACTTCTCATTATTATACGGCTTCTGGGAAGTAAATTGTTGATTAAATGTGAGATTTTTAAAAAATCTCCATTAACAATAGTTAATCATGTAAATATTTTGGAGGACTTTACATGTTTACTGGAAGAATAAGAAAGCAACCCGGCTTTTGCAAACAGTTTAATTCTTCTTTTTCCTGTTCATTTTCTTCTTTACCTTATCATTTTGAAAAATAGGCACTATGTCAGAAATTAGATAATGTGAATGAAAACTAGGCATAGTTTGTATGTATGTATGTAATTAAAATATTTCTTATGTAAATATTCAGTAGCAGATGAAGTCTAATGGAAACTTTCGTTTTTTCCCTTCTAAATGCACCTTTTGCTTTTTCACCCCCTTTTCATTTGTCCCAAATGTCTTCCTGTTTCTACTGTTAATATTACATGCTATCGTTGCAATGTGAACATAAGCCTTTATGAGGACAGATATGATATTTACCTCTGATCTCTATAGAACTTAATTTCTGCGCCAGACACTTGACACTTATCCTGCAAAATGATTTGTGTCAGATCAACATGACATAGGTACTAATTTGACTGGGACAGTTCAACTTTAACTCTTTTCCTGTCATATCCTTCTTATTTAGCATTTCCCCAATTTTTAAAACAAAATCTTTTTATTAGCAATGACAACAATATAAGCCAGGATGGGTTTGTTGGACCTTGGCTTTGCACTTCTATCTTCTGCCATGGTGAGGGGTACACCTTCATTGAGTTCTCATTTGAACATGTAGTTAACTATGAAGATGACCAACAGTAATCAGTCTCTCTTTCCCTGACCTTTTGAGGTGTGATGTTAACTAATATTTGTATCCCAAGGACAACGGGCAGGACACTCAGTGGTAAAAGCAAGCTCCTGGGAATAGGAGTACTGAAGGACAGTTTGCTCCTGGCAGCTCAGGAGATGGAAGGTGTTGACACTATTGCTTTCACTGGACACTTGGTGGGCCAGCCAATATGCCAGTGTCTCTAGGAGCTAGAAGTAAGGCTTCAAGGACACTTGATATGAAGGTCAGTGGAAAATTAGGTAAATGATAGGTATAATGGAATATTTCGGAAAACAGGTTGAATAGTCCTGCTGTCAGGCTCAGAGAGAAGATTGTTGGAATCTTTTTATAGCAATTTATCTCATTTATCATATGGTATGTAGTAACAGATTTATTTTGTTTCTTAACATTTTTTATTTTGCAAAAAAAAAGTTTTCTGCCATCAATATAGGGTTTGTTATTATTATTGAGAGAAAGTCCACAAACAAAATTCACTATTTTCACCAATTTAAAGTATACAATTCAGTGGTTTTTAGTATGTTCACAATGTTATATAACCATCACAACTGTCTAATTCTAGAACATTTTCTTAATTCTAGAAATAAGCCTTGTACATGTTAGTTGTCTCTCCCAACTTCCCTTTCCCTCTGTCCTCTGGCAACCACCAATCTAGTTTCTGTCTTGATGGCTGTGCCTATTTTGAGAATTTAAAATAAATGGAAGCAACAGTCTGTGGCCCTTTGTATCTGGTTTCTTTCACTTAGCGTAATGTTTTCAAGCTTCATGTTGTAGCTGGTATCAATACTTCATTCCTTATTATAGTTAACTAATATTTCCTTATATAGATATACCAAATTTTGTTTACCAATTCATCAGCTAATGGGCAATTATGTTTTTTCCACTAATATGAATGATTTTCAATTATTATGAATAATGCAGTTATGAACATTCATGTATAAGTATTTATTTGTATGTATATTTTCTATTCTCTTGGATATAAACCAAGGAATAGACTTGCTTATCATAGGATAACTATGTCTAACTTCTTGAGGAACTGCCAAACTATTTTCCAAAGTGGCTCTACCATTTTCTTTTCCTACCATGAATATTAAGGGTAACAACTTCTTGGCATTCTTGCCAATACTTGTTAATATTTATCTATTTAATTATAGCCAGTTGAGGAGCTATTAAGTGGTATTTCATTTTGGCTTTGTTTATATCAATAAAGTGGAAAATCTTTTCATGTGCATATTGGCCATTTGTATATCTTCTTTGAAGAAATGTGTATTCATATTCCTTGCCCATTTTTTAACTGAGTAATTATCTTTTTATTATTGCATTGTAGGTCTGTATATCAGATCCTTATGTGATATGTGATTTGCAAATATTTTCTCCAATTCTGTGGGTTTCACTGTTTTGCTAGTGTCTTTTGAAGTACAAATGCTTTTAATTTTAATGAAGTTTAATTTATCTATTTTTTTCTCTTGTTACTTGTGAAGTTAGCATCCCATTTAAGAAACCATTGTCTATTCCAAAGTCATGAAGACACACCCATGTTTCTAAAAATTTTATAGTATTAGCTCTTACATTTAGATTTTTATAATTTTGAGTTAATTTTTATATATAGTGTGAGGTAAGAGTTCAAATTCATTTTGCATGTGAACATCTGGTTATTCTAACATCATTTGTTGAAAACACTGTTTTTTTTTTTTCCTTGATGAGTAGTCTTGGGATCCTTGTCAAAAATAAATTAACTACAGTTATATGAGTCTATTGCTGGGCTCTCACTTTTATTTCATTGATCTATATGTCTGTTCTTATGCCATTAATACATTGTCTTAATTATTATAAATTTGTAGTGGGTTTTGAAATCAGGAAGTGATTTTGCTCCAAAATGATTTTTTTCATAATTGTTTAGGCTATTCAGGATTCTTACATAACCTTACTTTAGTGTTTCAATAATGATTAAGTAGAGATTACATTTAATGCCTGAAAGCAAAACAAAAAGTCCCAGGCCCTCTTGGTCTTTGCAGAAGGGGTCTGTATGTCAGAGGATGCTTTAACACTCAGTAAGATTATGGCTCTATGTTAGCTTTGACTTCCTGCTTCTACAGAGCTTCAAGGTCAGTCAGAGGTTTTGGGGTCTTTCAGATCTTTCCCAAGCATGTATGCCACCATCGGTTCACATGTAAATTTTACATTCCTAGGAATATGTCAAAGTCTTTCAAAGCCCTTACTCTTTACAACATCTAATTCTCAAGAGTCTTCTCTAAAGAATTTTGGTTCATCTATTATTTGCTCTAGTTGTTATTTTTATTTATTTATTTATTTTTGTATCAGGCAGCAGGGACTAAAACATTTGTCTACAAATGTTTTTGAAAAAAGGGTCCCTAACCCCATATCTGCTTTAGCACAAAAGAGAGTTTCAGTCACATCAAATAAAGATGAATCCTCTGAGTTGGTCTTCCTGGGAGCCAGAAGACAGATAGCTAAGGACAATGTGTGAATGATGTCTCCTCTTTGCTTTGGTAATGTAGGGAGCGTGCAGGATGTTATATCTGAGGCTACTATTAATCCAGGGGATGGGGGATTAGACTAGGGTAAGTTAAGGTACCACAAAGCTCACTGCTCCTGCTGAGATTCAGCTCTTTTTCTTGAATAAGTGGTCCTGGGTTGCTACAAGCTTTTGGTTAGTTTTCAATATTCTCCTAAAGTTGATTCTGATTATTTTTGACAGTTTTTTCATTACTTTATGGAGGACTGGGATTTTTGTGTTCCTCCCCCGTCTCCCATTTTCTCTCAGTAGTGAGCTTCTAAAGAGCACATTTAATGTAAAATTAAGAACTGAATTTTAATCAAGAAAATCAATGGTGGCTATATAATCTCGGGAAAAACAGAACAAAGAAAAAAGAAAACCAACAAAATTTCAATTTACCATGGAAGCTATGTTGACATCGCCAATCAATTAAACACAGGAAATACAAATTTACTGAAGAACTATTAACATTTTTTTAACATCTACTTTAAAAGAGTTATTCTAAAAAGGCTATGTCTGAGACAATTTAACACAGCTGCAAAAAGTGTGTTTACCCTATCACACTCTGAAGTATGACTTTATTTGATAAAATGACTGTGGTTCTAAATTAATTTCTCTCATTTTTCACCCAAGTTCTCTTGTGCATGTGTAAAAAATGAAATAATTACTGCTAAAGTGTAGACTCCATTACCAAAGGGAGAAATTTGCAAACAGATAACTGATTCCTGTTTTTATCTGTGACATCATATGCTTCAGAAAAGGAAACAGTCAAGTTAATACAAATAGTGGCTCAGTTTTCTTAAAACATCAAGTTCGTGAAGTAAATAAAGCTTTTAAGTTCATTGTGTTATACTAGAAATATTTTACATCAATGTGGGTTTAAATACAGTTCAAAAGTTTAATGTTCAAGATAAAATGGTTTGCTTTTGTGGTGCTAATTCAAATACAGATTTTGTTAGGGCACAACATTATAACAATAGCAGTGTTCTTGATAAATTAGAAAACTATGGGGGCAGAAAAATGTTTGAAATTAGTTGTGTACACACAGAACCAATCATAATTATTCAAAAGCTGCAATATCCTACCAATCAAAATAGAAGCTTTAGTTATTAGGATTTATAAACTTTTTACATATGTAGTGAGTAACAGAATTATAAGATTTTTGTGACAGCTAAATTCAGAAATATATTTCAGCCTGGTTGTTTGTTTTTATTGTCCATCACTACATGGAATTTAGAAAAATTGGAGCCTGTGGGGAACTACTTTGAAAATCTACTTACATGACCCAACATGTGTTATTGCTATTTTGTAAGAGTCCTTTAAATCTTGATTTCTTTTTTTTTTGCTTTATTATTTTCTTTCTCTTTTTAAATTTTTTTTTCTTTTTCTTTTTTTTATTGGTTGTTCAAAACATTACAAAGCTCTTGACATATCATATTTCATACATTAGATTCAAGTGGGTTATGAACTCCCATTTTTACCCCAAATACAGATTGCAGAATCGCATCGGTTACACATCCCCATTTTTACATAATGCCATATTAGTAACTGTTGTATTCTGCTACCTTTCCTATCCTCTACTATCCCCCCTCCCCTCCCATCTTCTCTCTCTACCCCATCTACTGTAATTCATTTCTCTCCTTGTTTTTTTCCCCCATTCCCCTCACAACCTCTTATATGTAATTTTGTATAACAATGAGGGTCTCCTTCCATTTCCATGCAATTTCCCTTTTCTCTCCCTTTCCCTCCCACCTCATGTCTCTGTTTAATGTTAATCTTTTCCTCCTGCTCTTCCTCCCTGCTCTGTTCTTAGTTGCTCTCATTATATCAAAGAAGACATTTGGCATTTGTTTTTTAGGGATTGGCTAGCTTCACTTAGCAAAATCTGCTCTAATGCCATCCATTTCCCTGCAAATTCCATGATTTTGTCATTTTTTAGTGCTGCGAAATACTCCATTGTGTATAAATGCCACATTTTTTTTATCCATTCATCTATTGAAGGGCATCTGAGTTGGTTCCACAGTCTAGCTATTGTGAATTGTGCTGCTATGAACATCGATGTGGCAGTATCCCTGTAGTACGCTCTTTTAAGGTCTTCAGGGAATAGTCAGAGAAGGGCAATAGCTGGGTCAAATGGTGGTTCCATTCCCAGCTTTCCCAGGAATCTCCATACTGCTGCAGTCCCACCAGCAATGTACAAGTGTACCCTTTTCCCCACATCCTCGCCAGCACTTGTTGTTGTTTGACTTCATAATGGCTGTCAATCTTACTGGAGTGAGATGGTATCTTAGGGTGGTTTTGATTTGCATTTCTCTGACTGCTAGAGATGGTGAGCATTTTTTCATGTACTTGTTGATTGATTGTATGTCCTCCTCTGAGAAGTGTCTGTTCAGGTCCTTGGCCCATTTGTTGATTGGGTTATTTGTTATCTTATTGTTTAATTTTTTGAGTTCTTTGTATACTCTGGAATTCTGTTTCTTCAGAATATAGCATTTAATAATAAACAGAAACAATGTATTTGACAAATTTTAGCCAATAAAATACGTTGCCAAACAAAATTACTTTGAATAGAGGGAAAAAAATCACAATGCTTATGAAAATATGGGGTATCAATATCTACACATTCCAATTTACAGAAAGTGGAATAGAGGCTGGACATGGTGGCTGTAACCCCAGCTGTTTGGGAGACTGAGGCAGGAGGATGATAAGTTCAAGAACAGCCTGGACAGCTTAGTGAGTTATTTTGTCTTAAAAAAACAAAACAAAACAAAACAAAAACCCAAACCAAACCAAACAAAAAACCCCAATAAAGTTAGGGAATGTGGCTCAGTGGTAAAGTACCTCTGGGTTCTATTCCCAGTACTGTTAAAAAAAAGTAAAATTTATAATATCTTCAATTTAGTAGAACTTGCTGTGAGCTTCCAGGTACCTCAGTTCCTCTACAGAGCATGTTTTCTAATCTATAGAGAAAAGGCAATTGAAAGCATCAACATTTTAAAATTTAGAAACCATAAATGCAACTTTGAAAATATGTTTAATTTGATGAAAAATGAAGAATAATTATACTTTTAAAAAACATATTTGTCAGAAAAATAACAGTGTTATGCTAATATAAACAGATCATGATTCTGATTTTTAATGTTCAATTAATCAATATAAGAAAATTTTTGAAAGTTTACTGTATATAGATATGTAATTTTTGTGGATATATTAATTTAAAATATCTAGAAAGCTATTATTATTTGAAAATAGTTTTGTTACTGGAATAAGGTCCAGTAAGGTTGGTGGGAAGTAAATCATTTTATTCAAAGGCCAGCACTTGGGAAGATGGAGGGGTCTATCATCCTCAAACTCCACCTTGGGGAACTCAGGTACATGAAATGATTTTAAAAAGAGGTACAGGGGGCAATGGGGAGGAAGACTATGGGCTGGGCAGGATCTTCATTATCCAGAGCATGTGTGTTCTTTTTTTCTTATTCTCTGGCAAGAATATGATAATGGACCTCAACCTCCTTGGACTAGTTCTGATAGTTCTTTCGACAGACAGATTACTTTTCTGTAAGTAAAACCCTGTAGCAATTTACGTGCTTTGTGTTGGATGATACACTAAAGAATAAGGAGGGTTGTTACATATTCTGATATTATCTGAAAATCACCAGGTGTTCTGGGTTCTACAAAAGCAAAGAAGGTTTATTTAGCAGTTAATTAATATCTTAATCTTTTAGGTGTGGCTTCACTGTAGAACTTAGAATTTCCCTTCTGCAAGGTATATCTCAGGGGACATACCTTGCAGAAGGGAAAGGGAATGGAGGTAGCCCTGCAAAGGGCAAAGGGAGAGGATGTAGATTTGCAAAGGACAACTCACAGAGTGCCTACTCTTATAGTTTGAATAGAAATTTTTTGCAAGTCCACTAATATCATGATACTAGTTAGTTTTTTTGGATGTCTATTAAATTATATAATTATAGTCATTCTTAGTGTCTTTTTCACTCTGAATGATATCATGGTTTGGATGAGAAATTACATAACCCTAAGTGTCATTATTTTTATGTACTTATGTCTGGAGTTCTGGGGGATCCTGATATAGTGATGCATTAAGTTTTCTCTCCTATAAATGCCATCAAACTGACTGTAAGGGCATAAAATGCCTAAAACTCATAAAGCCAAAGAGAAGAAGCAGGAAGACAACAAAGAATTCTAGATGGCAACCAATTGCGATATGATTTAAGGCAGATGGATGTGTCACTGAGAGTCAGCTGTGGAGTGATCCCCTGGCCTTGGGTGTAATGACTAACATTAGGGCAATTACTCTGGCCCAGATACAGAACTATAGCAAAGCAGGGATGGTAATTAGAGCAGGTTTTATTAACAGGCAAGGGAAAGGCAAGAGAAAGTCAGATACACCTTGGAAAGAAGGACAGGAAGATAAGATAGGGACCAAAATGCACTGAAATGATGAAGCTCTGGACTTTTGTTAGGATAACCATGTATCTTTGGGCTTTGTTTAGGCAGCTACTGTTCTTTTGGAGAAGTCAGATGCCTACCTAGTATGAACACTGAGAGCTTGCATCTGTGGCTTGGGCTATATTGCCATTTCTGGTCTAGTGTCACTGGTGGAAGACCATAAAATGGTCAGTTGACCCTTGGAGCAGTTTGATTGAAGTACATAAATATGATCCTAGGAATCATGATTCTGATTTTTAATGTTCAACTGATCAATATAAGAAGATTGGTGCATTTGCAATCTTGGGAACATGGTGTATGTTTATAAGTCAGGGAGGAGTGTGATGAGCCACTTTTTTTAGGTGAGGGGGTAATGGTGGTGCTACTCAGTGGCTCTGAGTAACCTGCCCACCTTCCTAAGTTGGATTTTATGTCCTTATGTCCTAGTATGATGGATATTGAATCCTCTGGATCTGTTGCTGGTCAGAGGCCCTTTATAGCTATCCCCTCTTATCTCCCCCTTCTCCCTTTCCTGCTCATCTTTAGTTAACTACCTATACTAATAGATGGAGGAGACTGATTATGTCAAGTTAGGGGGATGAAATCTGAGGATGTACTGAGTGGCCTCTGCAGAAAATGATCTGACTCTTTTCTTGGATCTCCCACAGTTGACACAAAGTTCGTGCTACTATCAATGCTGAGAACTTTCTTCACTCCCTTTGATGTATGCCTTAGTGGAACAGAGCCAAAACCTCTCGCAGCACCCTAGATGAGGAGGACCCTCCAGGGTCCTCTATGATTCTGAACAGCCCTTATTGAAAACACCAATCTGATAGCCTCAAGCCCCTTTCTCCATTCACCTTCCTGAAGGCCAACAACTATATTTGTGGCTGCGGAGACAGAAGATTGGAAGATTCTTCCCTGGGGAGTTTGAGAAAGGATCTACCGAATCTGACAGTGAAACCCTTCAGTCTACAAGCCGTGCCTAGCCCCAGAGTTTTCAATCAACATTTTTAATGTCTCTGGCTCACTTATGAAGAGTCAGCAGATTGCCAGAGGTTTGAAGGATGTCTTGTATGAAAAGAAAAAGTTCAATATAAAAAAACAGAAGAAAGTAACCCTGAGGAAATAGAGATAATGAGAAACTGCAAACTTTATAGTAATTCTTAATTAAAACCCTCAGAGAGAGATTGCATCCAAGAAACAAAAGGTGCCAGAAATATGTTGAAAGCTAAGAGCAGAAATAAAAGTTTCGGAACATTTGGGAAGCTAAAGTCGAGGAATTCTCCTAGAGAGCCATAGGGGAAATGAGGATGGCAAATAAGAGAAAAAATAAGAAAATTAGAGATGAATTGAGGATCTAAGAATTTCAGAAAGATGAAACAGATAAAATGGAGAGGAAATTATTCAGGAAAGTATGTAAGAATTCCCAGGATGGAGGAATCACATTTCCACACATAAAGAGTCCAGCAAATTCCCTGCACAAAGAATAATTTCAAAAAGATCCATATTAATGCATATGAAAGAGAAGGAAAAGGAGGTCACTTTTTTTTTAATAAAAAAATCAAAGTGACTTCTCATTGGCATTACAGAAAGCCAGAAGCACCAGAGCAAGGCCTTCAAATTCTGAGGAAAAGTTACTTCTTAACTAAATCAAGTGCGAGGGTGGGAGAGACATTTTCAGAAACATCCCAGGTATCCTTTCTTAAAAAGCAACTAGAAGATGTTCCCCAGCAAGGCCAGGGAATAAGAAAGAAAAGATCAGATGGTGGAATCTGAGAACAGTGAAGACAAGCCCCAGGAGGATGGGGTGCAGCACCCTGGGTGTGAATCGTCTTCAGTGGGAGCAGAACAGGGTACCAAGAAGGAGGTCTCCAAAAATGGTATGGGACCAAGAAGTGGGGTGTGTGGTAAGTCTGCCCTTATGGAAAAGCATTGAGAGCAGTTTTCTAGAGCTGTTGGGACATTGGAAGAATTGGTGAAAGATACACAGAAATTTAAGCAAATAGGAAAACAACGAGATCAATGAAAAGACATTATGGACATCAATTGACTCAGGAACATGCAACTGTTGTACAATCATAATCCTGTAAATGTAATGTTAAGTAAATAAAAAAATTACAGTCCAACCACATTGGGAAGATGACAGTCTAGGCCAAGAACCAAAGATGTTAATGAAAATGCAAAGAACTCATTTGATACAATTTTTCTGGGTTCCTATTGTGTGTCTAGTTCTGGTTAAGGTTGCAGATAGCAAAGTGGGGATGTGCAACAAGGACTGCACAGTCTGACGGCAGACACTGGAAAGTGATTTGTGTTAATAAGATGCCTCCAGCAAATTCCCCGAGGCCTTGGTTACAGGTGTGCCTGTTCCTTTCTGAAAGCCTTGATTCTTTAAATGGGGATGGTGATTTACAGTTGGAAAAAGATCCTTAAGTTAGCTATGTTTTCCCTGCAGGGTTCTTTTCATTGTAAATTGCTAGTGCCTTTAGTATTAATTTACACTAGATTAAGTGTTGTATAAAGCGAGGCATTGCTGCAACCAAAAATTCCTTTTTTTAACTAGAGAGAGAATGCTGTATCTTTGGATCTTAAATATGCTTCCTGAACTACTTAACCTTCTCCTCACTCCTCTTTACTTACCTCTTGGCAGAGGTCTAAGCTCACTAGGCTTGCACATTTCTTTGGGTCTCTATGAGTACTGTAGTTCCCCAAAGATGATAGTGTTTATGGAGCACTTCCATATGATTCACTTGTCCTGCTTCACACACATCTGGAGGTCTGGTGTGTCCTGAAGGTGGATGATTTCTTCCACAAGAAAGAAAGGCATTTCCCAAATGGCAAAGGTGGGAAAATAAAAGACATTGGGACTCTCCATCAGAGAATGGAATCTAGAATCACTCTGTCCAATGTGGCTTTTTTGTGATGATGGTTATATTCAGTGTTTTCCAATACCTTAATTGCTATGTAGATACTGACTGTGTGAAATGTGATTAGCTATATTGAGGAGCTGGAAATTTAATTTTGTTAAATTTGTATTTAAATAGATACATGGGGCAGGGCATGGCATGGCAGAGCACATCTGTAATCCCAACTACTCAGGAGACCAAAGCAAGATTGCAAGTTGGAGGCCAGCCTGGACAACTTAGATCCTGTTTGAAAATAAAAAATAAAATAAAAAGGGCTGAGGATGTAACTCAGTGGTGTAGCGTCCCTGGGTTGAATCCCCAGTACTTCAGTAAATGACTAAACGAATAGCCACATGTGGCTAGTGGCTACCACACTGGACAATGCAGGTCTAGAAAGAAGCTGCATTTGTGGATCAATAAGTTGCTATATGACATTTTAGAATTTCCAGAACCTCTCATTTCCTTGTCTATAGGGACTAATAATAAGAATCCAGAATTCCAAGGCCTGGCTGATTATTTTAGAGATAATGTAAAGAGGGAGAAGTGGAGATAGGATTGGGGGATAAAGTCACAAGGTGGATATACTGGGAGCAACTGGAAATAAGAAAGAGACAGAGAATATGTCTTTGAAAGACAAGAGAGGGGAAGTGAGAGGAAAAGGGAAGGAGGGAGGATGGACTGAAGTAGAAAGAAGGAAGCTTAGAAAACACTTAAGGGGTGAATGACCAAGTCTCAGAGCTACAGGCTACCAGGGAACTTAGAAAGGACACATGACAAGATGTGTGAACCCAATGCTTCTATTTGTTTTATCAAAATCAGCCACATTTATTATAATACTATCCAATGTAAACACTTACTATGAATAAGTGAAACTATATTTCACCTTGATTAGCATAATCAGTGATTGCTCCCTTTAAAATTAATAGATGAAGTCTAATGTATGTGTTTATTAATTGACTGTGTGAATACTAAAATCTGTGCATAGTGGCACATAAGCACACATGCCAATAATCGTACCTTGCTTCTTTTCTTTACATTATTAAAATCCTTCCTTAATTTGTTGAATGAAAAGATATTAACAAAGATCTCAGGGAGCTTCCTATCATTTTTGTAGAATGCATGATGTGTTTCCCTTAGCTGGGTAGTGAGGGGTTCTAACCCACAATGTGTAGCTTGAACATTTTCACAGAAAATTATGCTGCTTAGCTTTACCAGACACCTTTGCATAAATGAATAGAAGACCTAAGCCACCTAGGGTTTGCTTTCTCTCAGAGGTATCCAATTTCTTTGGCCCAGATTTAGTCAAACATCTTTTGTCTTCAGAAAAGTATCAAAATTTACTGTAAACTTTCACAGATCTGTAAATCCAGGACCTGAAAAAATTACCTCTAGAAGTAAAATAATAATAATAATAATAAAAAGTTAGATAATTCAAATTTGACTTACAATATTGTTGCCAGTTCTCATTGCCTCAGAGAAACTATTACTATATTCATGGGGTATTATGGGATGAATTAGTGAAAATTCTATAGGTTCATGAAAAAAAACCAATTCAATGGCCGTTTATTTACAATGAGCACAAATAGCTATAGCATAATTATATTTAGAACTAACATAATTATATTTAGAACATAATTATATTTAGAACTTTCAATTTGATTCTGAAATTCTTCTTTCAAAAGTCACAACTTGTTCAATAAGTATTTAAAGTCTTGAAGAGATTGGCAGGTTAGCAAATTTCAGCAGATTAGCAAGAACAAAAAAAAGCCCATTCAGGAAAATAAACATTTTGGATAAAACATTCTTCAGAGAGGCTAGAAATTTTAGAGCCCTTTCTTCCTCAGCTCCTTTGGTTCTAGTAGAAAATGACAAGGGTACAGGTACATTCACAGTCTCCTGCATTTATCAGTCTGTGACATTTATTGGGTCTGTCTGTGCAGAAATGTGAAGTGGCATAGTGGGAGGGATTCAAAAGAACAGCATGAACAGGCCTTTCTCTCGAGAAGCTACACATGAAAAGAAAGGAAAAGCCAATTCATAGAATAGCATATCAAGAGCGTAAGAATAGAGAAAAATCTCTAGGTACATAATTAATGAAGGCTCATTGAGTAGAGGAATTGAGAGAAGTGGGTCAAGTTAATCAGGGAAAGTTTTTATGGAGTGATTCTGAAGCTAGGTTTGAAAGGTGAGCGAGAGTTTAATGGAATGGTGTAAGAGGATACACCCCTCATTGCTTGCCCATCCCTGCATAAGGGTGGGTGTAATTTCAGGCTTATTTATCCAATGTCATTTGTCTTATTGGTTAACAGTGTGACTGAAGCAAGGCTGTATTATACTGGAAATGCTGTTAAAGTGCCATGTTACAGTGCAGGCAGGGGACAGGGTGGAATTCCATGGTCCTCCTCTTTGAATGCCCAGTTTCGAGCTGACCTCAGATCAGCTGAGAGTACAGGTACTTCTTAAGAAAAGAAGAGGCAACTGCTGACAGGAAAGCAGGCTGTCCAGTTTGAAACAGAAAAGCTGATGAAGACCAGAGCTGACCTTGGAGGCCCCATGAAAGGGGGCGCCCTGAGGGGAAAGCACTCTCTGCCCAGCCCCTGGGGAGTGGAAAAGTAAAAGGAATCTGTCCCTTCTCTACAAGGTGGGGAGGAAAGGTGTTGTCCACCTACCACTGCTGAAGATCTGCTTCTGCTCTGATAAGGTGACTCCTGCTCTCAAGGAGCCTGATGGGGTGGAGTGGTGGGTGACAGAGAGACTCGCAAGTTCAGGCAATGGTTTAGTGTAGCAAGTGGGACCCTAGAGGTGAGTGAGAACGCAGTGGGGACCCACAGGCATATTCAACAATGTGTGGGGACTGCACAGAGGTGTTGAGCTGGGCCTTACAGACTCAGTAGTCATTTTCTAAGAAGGAGCTTATGGGAGGGGGCAGGGGATGTGGCGTTTCCACCAAAGGGACAAGCTGGTAGGTAATGACAGAAGCATGAAAGGGCTGATGTGTCTAAAGAAGCTGAAGCTAGCTGTACCTTAGAGGAAAAGCTCCTAACTTCTGGCAAGGGAGAGAGAGGGAAGACCTTTTAGTCACAAGACTTGTGAAAAACCAAGCAGTGTAATGTATCTGGTGGGTAATTTGCAGGAAATGCCAAGAGCAGGAGGGCAGGAGAGACTGGACCACCAGCTGCTGGTGGCAAACTCCATCACACCTCCTGAGTTCTTCAGCAGATAAGCTGTGAGAAGAGAGCCAAGGGGCATCTGTAGGCCAAAACAAACTTAAAACTCATAATTTTTTTTTAAATGGGCAAGACTAAATTATAGTTTTGATCACTTGGGTGAAAAAAGAATCATAAACACAATAGATTTCTATAAAAGTCAGGAGAGCTTACGACTGGCCGAATAGTGGGGTTTTGGGGGTGTCATTGGTAGTTTTTTTCTTGGTCTGAATGGTGGTTATAAGGGTGTTTGCTTTAATTGCTCCTTAAACTATATGTTTGTGAGGTTTTCTGCATTAAAAAAAATTTAAGCAACATTATAAGTAACTTGAGTTCCAGGTAGAGGTGAATCTTCTGTGTGGACAGAGATCTTCTGGAGGTGACCCCAGCACCAAGCGAAAGGAGCCAGAGTGACACTGAGAGGAAGGAGGATGGCAGAGGTCAGCTGTGTCTCACACTGGCTGTTCAGAGCCTGGGAGCTGATGGCATCATGTGACCTGCCCAGAGAGCTATCTGCTCCCACAACAAGCCTTGGGATACCTTGATATCTTGATACCTCTAAGGTATCAGAAAACAACCCGATTATAAACAAACCCTACCTAATGCCCCAGGTTCACCTTGATAGAGGTCTCAGATCTTAGCATCTTAGTTTGTTCGGGTACCTGAATATTAAGTGACTTAGCTCAGAGCGTATTCATTAACTCTTCAGTTTGCCTTTTAAGATGGGGATCGATGTGGGGCTAGGGCAGAAAAAAAAAATAGTGCTGTGTCTTTTTCTTTTACCAATAATCTATGCATCACACAGACCTGGTATTGGCTTTCAGATCACATCTCCCAGTTCCTGAAACATGTTTGTTTTGTAACAAGGAGCTAAGCGTCTCAGACGGGCCTTGGCATGGAGTGTGTACTAGTACAGTCAGACATTAAGCAGGATAATAATAAGGCAATAAGTAATATGGTTAAACAAATATGTTCCCAGTTCACCCTGACGTCTTCAGATATCTAATGCAGATGTCTCTGTTCTGATTAGCCAAGTGCTTTGTTCTCCATCTGCCTTTCCTCTGGCATGTCTTAAAGAAAGCTCACATAGAGAAGGCTATTGGCTTCTCTTAAATATAAACAAGTAGAAGTAACTAACTGCCATTTTGTGTGCCTGTGATGCTTTTGATATTGGCTCCTGTAGTAATTCTGGATTATTTGTTTTAATGAGTAAGGTTTGGACCTGACTGTCTCTCCTCACACAAAGGCAAGGAAGATATGGTGTGAATTACAAATCAAGAATCAGTTGCTTCCGGTCAACAGGGCATTCACAAACATTCAATGTCATGGCCAACATCAATTGAACCTATAATACCACTCGGCAGAGAGAAAAGACAGAGGAAGAGCCTTCAACGTTTAGAGGAAATGAACCAGCAAGAGTTAGCCAGCATGTATTAACTATTCTTTTAAGAAAGAGCTCACTTTGAATGGTTTTCATGCTGACCCTTGTGCAAATTGTGTGGGAGACTAAAAGCTCAGCTCCTAGTATTCTCTTGAAATGGGTCATTCCAAATAATCAAGCATAAAGTATCTCCAGAAATTCATCTAATTAAGCATAAAATATTTTAAAGATTCATGTTGGGTGAAAGAACTTTCTGGAAAATGTTTTCCATACTTTCCTGCATGGTCAATAGAAAGAGCACTGACTTTAAAGGTCGAGAGACTGGAATATACATGACCCCATTGACTGATTGAAGGTCCTTGGATAAGTTAATTATCCTCACTGTGTCTCAGTTTCTTAACCTGTAACATGCATGCATAATCACATTGTAAAGAAAGTATTCATAAGTGTTAGTTAATTGTACTACGTAGAATTATTCTTCATTACTGGCTTCTCTTATGTGACCAGCCTGGCTCCAGTCTTCTGTTTTAGAGAGAAATGATCTGGGGAAATATTAAGATTTCACTTGGACAATCACAGAATGGAGGGAAGGATACACTTGACAAAGCTGAAAGGATCGATGGCTTGAGAGCTTCTAGAGGGAATTGGAGCTTTGAGCAGGACTGGCTCTGAGGACTGCATAGAAAGCACCTATCTCTCTATGTGATAGAGTTTGATAGTAGTTTCCCTTACATCTACCTAGTATAATCAGCATGTTCCTTTGGGGTTAGACATTGATTTGCTAGAAATTTCCTGTGCTAGAGGGTCTTAGAGGGTGAGCAGACATGGCAAAACAACACACAAAGAAAGATACATGGCTAGCTTTGAGAAGTGAGACCAGCTGGATCCTCCAACAGTTCCTTCAGGGTAACCTCAGCTTTTGAGCCAAGGTCACTCTCATCCTCCAGCCAGTGTGTGAGCCAAGGGATAGTAGCCAAGGCACACTTTTTATGCATGGTTTTCAACCATGGCTGAGGAATGGTGCTGGGACCTGGCCATTCCACCCATGGTGGAAGCCTCTAATGGGGAGGAGCTCCTGCTGGAATGGCAGAGAGTTTATCGTATATGGGTGTCAGTGTCTTGAGTTTCCCCCTGCTCAAACTGTTTCCCCCTTTCCCCTTTCATGGTATTTGGTTAGTCAGCTTTTTGTCACTGTGACCAAAACACCTGACACAAACAACCTGAAGGAGGAAGGTTTATTTTGGCTCACAGTTTCAGAGGTTTCAGTCTGTGGTCAGCTGGCTTGATTGCTCTGAGCCTGAGGTGAGCCAGAGCTTTAGGGTGGATGGGTGAGGGGGAGGGAAGCTGCTCAGCTCTCAGCAGCCATGAAAAACAGAGAGAGAAAGAGAAGGAGAGAGGGTGGGGGAGGGAGGAAATGAATTAATGAGTAATAGGGAGAAGGGGGCCAGGAAAAAGGTATAGTCCTCAGGGGCTATGACTCCAGTGGACCTACTTCCTCCAACTGTACTTCACCTGCCTACCCTTTCCACCACCTCCCTGTTGTTCATTCAGCTATCAGTGCATTAATCACGTCCAAGGTCAAAGCCTTTGTGATCAAGTTACTTCCCAAAGCTCCATTTCTAAATTTTGCTACATTAGGGATCAGGCTTTAACACATGAGCTTTTGAGGAATGCTTCTGTTCTGAACCGTAGAAATCTTATTCCCCAGTGAAGCTTTTGTCTATTTAGCTCTGTCTCAGCATCTACCTACTTTGCAGAGGGTGGCACTTACTGGGTCACAAGTCAGCCAGGGTGGGGAGGAAGCATTAGCACAGCATCAAGTTTTGTGAGTCAGTGACCAAGAATGCGGTGAAAGTTCTACATGGTTTAAAGAAAATGAGAAGAGTTGTGAGGACGCATAGGAGATTTCCGGATAGCCAAGGACAGATCCAAGAGCTGGTTATAGAGAAGAGGGTAGTGCAGACTACCACTGTGTCTTTCACTGTGGACAGAGTTGGAGTCGAGATCCACTTGGGGTCACAGTTATTAATTACCTAGGAGAGAGACAGACACAAGAAAGCAGCAAATAGCCCAAAAGTGCTTTACACAGATGATCTCCAAGCTCACAAGAACTCTGTCAAGTTAGATACAAATAACAGCAAACAAGATCCAGAGGAAGTAGATACTTGCTCAGCCAAGCAAGAACGATGTATCCAACTATAGTTCTCTTGAGCTGAGATGGGCTCTGTAAAGAATGAAATAAATTGCTTGTTTAGTCTGCTCAGTGCCTTTTGCTACTTGTTTCTTTTTGAATAATTACACCCCATCTCTGTATTACACTCTTATTCTGAAATTTCTATTAGAAGTAGATTTGTCATTCTATACCTTGTGTTTATTAATCTCTAGTTCTAGTTTTCTACAATTTTATCTCTTGGTGCCACATTCTGGGTAGTTTTCTCAGGGATAGTTTGCTGATAATTATGTGTAGTCTAATATTTCATATATCCATAGATTTTTCTTAAATTTTAGAATCTGTTTTTTTTCCCACTGTGGCATTATTTTTAACCTCTTAGCCATTTTTAATATTTTTAAGTGATTTCATTGTCTCAAGTCTTTATGGTAATTAACCTTCTGTCTGTGTCTGCCAGCTCTTGTTATGCTGCCTTCTTTTAGTAGCTGTTATTTTTGTTTGTGATCTCATCTCCAGTGAAGATTGATTTTTCTCCCTATAGTATTTTGGTGTGTCCTGGGTTCTGGATACATCCCAGCACAGAAGTTTTAAATTTGCTTTTTCCAGACACCTCAGGGATTTATAGCTCTGGGACCAATTTTTACATTAATTTCTTGGCTTAATGATTTTTGCACCTATGAGTGATGAAAATTTGTACTGAATATTGGTGCATGTTATATAGGCTTTGGATTTTGACTTTTAAAAAAATCCAGAGATGCTTTCTGCTCAGAATTCTCAATAGAAATAAAAATTTTATGCCTTATTATTGACTTTTCTTACCCAAAGCTAGAAGTTTAGAATTTGGGGGATTTTTTTTTTTTAACCAAGGAAGCAACTCTTCCAGGATTCTGATTTGAGCTTAAATCTAATTTCTATCATTCTATCTTGAGAACCCAAGACCCAGAATATATTTCCTGTTCTCTATTCTGATGCCCAGCTTGGGATAATGCCAATATCCAGGTTCAATTCCCATCCCATTGTCTTTACTACTACATCAACTCAGAAGCATAATGCTCTGCCTTAAGTTTCTTATCATTTCATTTAAAAAAATCCAACATATACTAAAAATGACATTTTTTGAGGACAGAGTTCTGTGAATTTTAACACATATAATGGATTTGTGTAGCCACCACTGTAATTAGTTTATGAAACTGTTCCATTATGGCAAAGGTCTTCAAAATTTCTTACAGCTAGGGATCTTTCCTTCTTTCTTTTTCCCCCCACCCACTCTCAAAAGTCAAGCATTGTATTAGCTTTTTAAGTTCCATATCATTTCTGTGTTTTTGTATCAGCAATGGGGTCAGTTAGCTCAATCTGCCATGTTTTCAGAACCGTAGTTTGCCTGCTAATCAAAACACCCGTGGCAACATCAACAAGTAATCTGATCACTTGTTATATCATCAGGATTCTCCAGAAAAAACATAAGCAATAAGATGTATAATATGGGGGTTGGGGTTGGGGTTCAGTGGTAGAGCACTTGCTTAGCGCATGTGAGGCACTGGGTTCGTTCCTCAGCACCATATAAAAATAAACAAATAAAATAAAGGCATGCTGTCCATCTACAACTACCAATTGCTTTTTTTTTAAAGATGTATAATATGTAGAAGGAATTTTTCTTCATTTTTAATTTTTTTGCTGTCCCTGTTTTGCTCTGACCACAGCTGCTCCTTCACTCTGCAAACACACCCTTTTTAGGGTCACTTTCACAAGCTCAAACTTATGCCTGTCGTGATTTCCCTGAGCTCTTTGGGAAAGCTCTCCCTTTCTGCATCACAGGTGGTCCCAACGGTTACATGCTCTGGGCCTCCTGCTCTGGAAGGAGAAGGCTGTGTCACCCGTGTCTTTGAGCTATTTTTTAGGCTATCTGCCATGTAACTTTCCACGTTCCCTCTGCAGTTTAGGCAGTGTGTCTACCAGTTAATACATTTATTTTTAAGGAATTGATCATGTGACTAGTCAATTGCACAAGATTGGCAAGTTCACAATCTGCAGGGTAAGTTATCAGGTTGGAGACCCAGGAAAGAGCTGAAGTTACAGTTCAAGTCCAAAGGCCATCTCTGCAGAATTCCCTCTTACCCAGGGGAGAACACTCTTTTGTTCCATTCAGGCTTCCAGCTGATTGAAAGAGGCCCATCCACATTATGGAAGACAATTGGCTTTACTCAAAATTCATTGATTTAAATGTTAATCCCATCTCAAAACACCCTAACTCAGGACTTGGTGGCTCACACCTGTAATCCTAGCAACTCCAGAGGTCTCAGGAGCAATCAAATTCAAAGTCAGCCTCAGCAGTTTAGTGAAGCCCTAAGCAACTTAATAAACTTAATAAAGAGGGCGGGGGATGTGGCCCAGTGGTTAAGCACCCCTGGGTTCAATCCCCAGTACCAATTCAAACCAACCAAACAAACAAAAACCGAAAAGAAACACCCTCACAAAAATATCCAGATTAATATTTAGCCACACATCTGGGCTCATCAAGTTGACACATAAAACTAATCATCACAAGTTCATCTCTTGTCAACCTGGCACCCATAATCATCTTATTAATCCACACTAAATCTTCAAATAAAGATAATTACATGGTCATGTATTCACCAAACATGACACAGTGCTCCTGAAAATGCACTAACCCTGTCCCTCTGGAATGGGTACAAAGCTATTGGGGAATGTTTACTCTTCTCCTTGATGTCCTGTAACTTAAATATTTTGATATAAACTTAACAATAATTGCACACTATCTGTAAATCAATATATCTTATGTTGTATAATAGCGGAGTAAGAGTAGGTAGGGAACAAAGAAGTTGTGTGATGCACACATAAAATAAAGAAGACACTCTCAGACCTTATTTCTGTTGTTGGTCACATGGTTGTAGCTGGCCCTTATATCTGCCTTCTTCTCTACCTACTGCATATTCCTTTGCCCTCACCCAAAACCTCAGCTGGTCATGGTTCTTTGCCTGGTAGGGTGACACCAGAATTGAATTCCAGAAAGGTCTGAGCCCTTCGTAGGCCAGCCCAGATTGGTTTGTTGTAATTTCCCACTGACTTTAATGACAGGACATGGTAATGCTAGGAGGTGCCCTAAGTAATCTCCTATATTAAATGTACTCCTCATTCTCTCCATTGTGGAACAGCCGTCTTGTTTCTCCTTAGCAGTCAGAACCAAAAACCCGGCCAGAAAACACTTTCCTTTTCTGTCTGTTGAGTCAGAGGTCTAAAGAGCCAAAGTGGCTGACTGGCAATCCTTACTTTTCATTCAATGGATTCACTGATGTGTTTCCCGGCTAAACTAAGACCTCTAAGCTGGCAGAGCTTAATGTCACAGTTTCAGGAAACAAAAATTGTGCTAATGGGTCACTAGGGCCATTCCATTTCCACCTTTTAATTCCTGAAAATCCATGAAAGAATTTGTTCTGGATTTAAAATCCAGAAAAAAATTAATAAACCTTCATATAATATTACGGAATCTTCAGAACTGTTGAAGCATTTGTAGTCCAAAAATCAACCAGAGTTATAGAAATGATTGAATAAAAACCTGTACAAATATATAGTCTTTTCCCCTTGTTCTAAACATAGCCATCTAGAAAGAAACACCAGTGACCCATATTTTGAACTAAAATACACGCTGCTTTTAGTTTAAAAAGAAAAAAAGCTCAGTCATTTAAAGTAACTCATTAAAATGCCGTTTAAGCAATTACAATGGGTAACAGGAGATTATAAAGTTGTTAGCAGAGTGGAAGTTTGACACCAAAATTTCCATATGATCTTATAGCCTAGAAGTGGACTGGTCAGGCTTCACAGACATCAGATAAGTGAAGTCACCAACCATTAAGTCCTCAAGTTTTAGCATCCAAGTTTCTTCTGAGTAGCACTAGAGCAAGAAAGAAAAAGCAATGATAGGAGAAATATACCATGACCTATGGTAGGGCTTGGCCCAAAGTTGTAGACCGGAAAGCTCAGTGTTGGTTGAGTATCCATAAGCCATCTCAAGCCACCTAAGTTAATTAATTGGTGTAATTATGTGTCCTGAATAGCTATCCTGACACCTGAATCCACTATGCCCTGGACTGTTTCACTTTGTCAGTCAGGACTAGGAAGATAGTCTTTTGATTGTCCAGAGGTACAGTGTTGGCATTTTAAATGGCTGCTCCTTGGAGTCCTGCCCCCTGCCCTCTTCCTTCTTCACCCCCACACTCTCTTCCAGAACAATTTCATTCATCCTGACAGCTTTCTCCACTTTTCTCTGATGAACCCCCAGGTTTAAGAGTGTCTGAGCTGGCCAGGGACCCAAGTTGCAAGCCACAGAGGCTACCTCAAGGAGAAAAGTAAAATACCAAAGAGATATTGTATAGTTCCAAGAGTTATGGAGAAGACTGAAGAATAAGACTCAGAAAATGACCTGGAAAAAAGGGAGGCCAAAGCTAAGCCACAACACTTGTCCGGCAAAGACCTTGTTGCCCTAAACACTGGGCATTGCCATTTGCTATGTCAAAATCACTCTGAGGGAAATGGGTATCGTCACCTCCAGATTGAGCTCATTGCTTTCACTTGTTTCTGATGTAGTCTGATATGTGCATCTCGTTGGTCAAACCTAGATCATGTGTCCTGCAGGGGGACTGAGAAAGCAAAAACTTGACCTTTTAAGATTTCACATTGGGACAGGAGTTTCAGCGGGGAATTTCCCACCTACGCAAGGCAGGGGACAATGGGCAACAGAAATACATGAGGAAAAGGGAAAGCAAGGAAGGGAAAGAAAAGAAAAACAAATACCCACCACAGACATTTATCCAGTTGCTTGCTGTCCAACTTCATTAAGTCTCCTGTGAACCACTTGAACTGGCCCAAATTTTATTCTTCATCATTTACCCCAAACTTACTCCTCCTGGTTGCTTTCTTTCCTTTGTATCGGATTGGATCCTCCTTTATCTAATCACTCAGGCTCCAAACTAAGTTATTCTCCCTCTCTTCTTAAAGCCTCTGCTCATCAAATCTTATGGATTATTCCTTTAAATGTTTTATCAATACACTTCCTTTTCTGAGAACCCACTGCCATCATTTCAGATCCAAGGCTGATCAGGTTTTGCCTAGATGTCCACAGGAGCTCGCAACCTCTAGCACTGCTCCATGGCATGTGTCAGGGTTGTTGATCTGATTGGTATGGGATTACTTGATTGTCTGCTCCTCTTCCTCCTTGTGTTCTACTTTGTTCTGCTCTCTTCATGCCATCTCTTCAGTTATCCACAAGCAGAACAGTGAAGGAACTAAATAGATGATATTAATTTCTACCATAATCTTAGATTACCATCTTCTGTTTTTCCTCAATCTGAGTTCAGGAATACTATGGAATCACAGTGCTTTCCTATAAAACTGACTCCTAAAAAACAAAACAAACAACAACAAAAACTTGAAGGAAGTCTTGAGAAGCCCTGGGAGCTTCCATTCTGTGTTTTTGGCAGTCCTGAGCTCCCATATTAGAAGTATGACTAACTTGCTGAAGAGATCACCTGGAGAGACCTCACAGAAAGGCTATTTGGAAAGGGAGACAATTTGGGGCTTAAGGGGAGAAAAAGAGCTCATTTCACTAGCATTCTAGCTATAGCCAATCTTCCAGCTGTTTCCATCAAGACACCAGAAATAGGTGCGAGCCAACTTGGACATTCCAGTCCAATTGACCTGCCAGTTGACTACAGCATCAGTTGATATCATATGGAGCAGAAGAACTTCCCAGATGCATCCAGTCAACTCATTGAATCGTGAGGACAATGAAGTGGTTTTCGTTAAAGCCCCTGTTTTTAAGTGGTTTCTTACATAGCAATAGATAACCAAAATAGAGGACCATTGATTAGTGTGTAGTCTTGTTTAATTATTCATTCAACTGAACTCCACTTCCAGGCATTTAGTATGTTTTCTGTGGGTTGATGCAAAAGCCCTTTAGTTCATAATCAGTACAGGGCTTTGATTTTTTTTTTTAAAGATGAACTCAGTTGATGGTCCTTATCAATATTTGAAGCCCAGAAAAGAAACATACATAACAGAATCACAGGCTTCAGGCTATAAATTGAATTGGCTAGATTTCACCTGCTTTTTTCTCCATTAGACCTTGCACAAGCACAATTATGCTGGCATATGAGATAGTTGTTTAGGGCCCTGAAATAGATTGATCTGAAATTACATTGGCAACAAATAAGGACAATAATAGAAGAGGGATAAAATTTTAATTTGGAGGAATTATATGAAATAAAAGAGAAAAAATAAAAAGCCATGAAATTGAATTATGCCCATCACATGTAAATATGCTACCCCTTGACCCATTGGCAGCAGGGAATGAATCTTGAGTTTTGTTGGCATTGTATTCTCCTTTACATAGATTAGATCAGCATTGGGAAGCAGCTCTCTCGCCAGGGAACATCTCTCCCAGGATCCTCTGCATCTAGGTGTGGCGATATAACTTTAATACCAATGGAATATCAATGGATGTGACATGTGCTGCTCTGTGCCATTAATTTTAAGAAGCCATTATACCTGTTCTGTACTCTCTTTCCCCTCATGCTGGCTGGATATAAAAGGACTTCAGGGCTGTAGGGAATGGCAAACCTCCCAGATGGAAGAAACCTGGAAGTCTGAGTCATGGGAGGGAGGAGAGCCACTTCCAACTGGGAACAGCATCCTGAAATGATACATGGGAGAGATAAAACTATGTTGTGTTAGCCTTGAAAACTTGAGTATTTTTTTGTTATAGCAGCTAACAATCCCCTAACAAATATAGAGGTTAACTTATTTGAAAATTTCCTTAATTTTTTGCAGATGAGATCTTACTAATTTTGAAATTGTGGGGACGTTGACTCATTTTCCTTAGCCTCTGTTTTCACATTTATAAAATACAGCTATTGTATGTACTTCAGGGTTGTTTTCATACTGAATGAGATATTATAGAATCTCATTTATTGAACATTACCATGTACCAGACCCTGTCCTAAGCATTTTATATATCTTTTTTTTAATATTTATTTTTTAGTTTTTGGCGGACACAACATCTTTGTTTTTATGTGGTGCTGAGGATCGAACCCGGCCCGCACGCATGCCAGGTGAGCGCGCTACCACTTAAGCCACATCCCCAGCCCATGAGCCACATCCCCAGCCCACTTAATATATCTTATTAAATTATCCCAGTAACCTATCAAGTAAATTTTATTGTCATATTTCACAAGTAAGAAAACAGAAGCTTGGAGAGGTTAAGTGCTTGTCCCAGTTACACAGTTATTCATGACACAGCCAGTATTTGAACCTGGGCAGCCTGACTTCAGAGGACAGATGCCTAACAGTAGGCTTCTCTGATTAGGGCCATATAGAACCCCAGCACAGATAAACATGAATTTTATTTTTCTTCCACCCTGAGGAAAGGAACAATACTAAACATGAATATAAACCTGCATTTTTGGCTAGATGCACAGAACATACACATACATAAACATACACAACTTTACTTTTATCCACACTGGTATTCAGCTTGGCATGTTTAAACTAGAATTTGCTTGTGTTTATTACCAGCACTGTTCTACAATATAACATAGGTCTTCTCAGCCAAGAATGTTATAATTTTGTGCTCATGGCCCAACTGCTGCTACATGATCAAAGTGGGCAGCAAGAACACTGAAAATATGAATCCCAAAATAACTAAAGCATTTTAAAGTTGCTTGTGAAACATTCATGTTATTGACTTACTGGAGGAAAATTGATAGAAAAACTTCACCCAGGGTAGACCTTAGTCCAGAAAGTGCAGGAATGCTGGGTCCCTGAAGTCCTTCTCATTTCATTTCGTATAGCACCTATTACTTGCAGAAAACTAGTTTAAACATCTAGTTTGAGGTGTACCTTAAAAATGGAATGACCTTTATAGTTTTGGTCATGTGGCGCTTTATGCACCTGAAGTACTTTTAAAAAATTACAAAACCATAATGAGAGTGCTAGTGCTTTTTCTAAAGTCATATCAGCTATTATTGGGTTGTCTGCGGAACTAGGCTTGGAATGCTTTTTCAAAGAAGGTACAGCAATTTCCCCTTTTCTAATCACTACACCAGGAGTAATTTGTCTTCGGGGCTTCAGGGCTGCTGAACCGCTTTCCTCTCTCACCTGAAGTTCCATCAAGGCAATATGCTTAATCAGTGTTTGCCAATGTTTATGGTCTGGTGCTTACTGACAGCAGGTGCAAAAAAAGAGTAAGTCCCCATCTGCATAAAAATCTTCCTTAAATTCACCGGCATGCTGTTTTGTTGTAATTTTGGTAGACAGGTGATTTTTCATGGAACCTTTGTGAGCTGGTTTCTCCCCTTTAACTGGCTCTGTTTTCCCACCTGCTGTTCCTAGAAGCTGTGGTCTTATTTATGCCACACATGGTAGCTCGTTTCAGACTATCCACTTGGCTCTTTGACCAATCCTCTTTAGTGCTTGATTTTGACATTCTGGCCCAGGAAAAAGACTATATCCTTGAGTAAAGTCAAAGTTGTTGCTGACCTGTCAAGTAAGCCAAGCCCAAGGTGGGCTGTGGGATCATACCTTTTTGATGACAGGAGAGACCTTAAAATAGTTTCACTGACCCCAAGGATCTGTTTCCAATGTCATCTAATGGAAGAGAGTTTAACCTAAAGAAGACCATTAACCTTAATGATTATCACTTAGCTAATTACCTGTCAAGGCCCTGGAAACGCATCCAACAGCAAACTCCTTCTCTTCATTCTTTATCTAATGAAGCAAGGGAGGTGGCTCACTTTTCTGCTCCCCATTAGGGAAGGGTGGTTTGTAAACTAAAGACAGTGTACAGTGCTCCAGGCAGGCATTTTTTTTACTTTGACTTCTTCATTTTGCTTGGTCTTAGATTTTCTAAGGCAAAGGGGACAGTTTGTCATTCATTTCTGCTGATGGGGAGAAAAGAAGGAGGGCTTGGCCTCTTAGAAAGACTCTTATCGATCCTTGTAGGTTATCAGTGTTTGCATGCCTAATCCTGTCCTGCCAATATTCAGGGTTTCCCTCAAAGTCATGTGAACTCCAATAGAGTGCTTTGACTTTAAAGTAGTATACAAAGTTATGGCATTATTTCACTACGTAGAACTCTTAAAAGTTTAGTAAGATGGTACATTGACAGCAGGCTTCTTTGAATTTCAGAGAGCTATAATAAAGGCAGCAGAACTAAACCACAATATTGAATGGCTGTTTAGTTTGCTCTCAATCTTAAGATGTGGAAAATACACAAATGCCTGAATCAGAAGCACTCCACAGACTCCCTGAGGATATGGTACAGATTTAAAAACATAACTGAGTAGTGAATATGCCACTTCTTCTTTACCAATGTGGTTTTCCCCTCTACCACACAGTATTTCTAAAGTGCCACATAAAGATCTTACTAAATCAGCTTTAAAAAATAATTTAAAAAAAGAAATGAGGGTTGGGGTGGAAATCAAGTGGCTCAGGGGACTCAAAAGTTAGACATAAAAGGACAAGCAAGAGATAATTTAACAAAGCCATGTGAGAGAAATCTCAAAACAAGATGCATCAGAACCAATAGAAATTCAAGATCAATTGTGTCAGCAGATCAAAGCCAAGACCTAGCATAGTGAGGAGCATTAACTATCATCAGGGGAGACACATCCTACTGATGAGAGTGAAGCCGACTCTGCTTCTCTATAATGCTAAGGCTGGCTTTTGAGTCAAGACCAACCAAACTGAGCAAAGCAGATACATTGCCCCCATAAGACTGCAGTGAGAAGCTGAGGAAGCAGTAAATTAGCCTAGTAAAATGCATTCTAGACAGCTTAGGTACTGGAAATTTTAGAGACTAGAATTCAGCCTACCTCCTGGAGGAGCTATTTGACCTAAACAGGATCTAGATCCCATTGGCAGATATTTTGTAGGAAGATTTCCTCTGACTGTGCTTCAATGAGTGACCCTTGCTGTTTACCTGGCAGGTAAGCAAAAAACCTGGTCCTCAATTTTAATTTTGCAGACTTAAAATAAGTGTATGTTTGGCTGAGAATCAGGACCATGGTGTGATGGTAGCAGTCATGGTAGAGAGACTTGGCAGGAGTTACTGCACAGATTTGTCCGGGCTCTATTTAGAGACCTACCTGAGATGGAGGGTGATAGACTGCCAGTACTCTGTTGAGCTACCAGGAGTCTATATTCAGCTCAGTACCCAGAATACTTCAAACAATGCTAGAAATGAACCCTACTGTTCAGCAGTGTGAGTGAGATGCATACCTAGAAAAGTAGAAAGCTTACCAAGTCTGGCTACAAAATCAAAATCTTCTAAATGTTTATGTTTTAGCTTAAGATAAGAAAAGAGTCTCTTTTAAAGACAAAGGCTCATATTTCTGATGGCCCATAGACAATAGTAAAATATTCCTCAATTCCTAAGGAGCAGATGGTATAAACATAGCTAATACATCCTGAAGAAGTGTGATTAAGCAGATGATTAAAAATGTAACTGAACGGACATAGGATGGTAACCAACATTGATACATCAATTTATATATGTATAATTTACAATTATATGATTATTGATGTTGATAGATAGCATGCTTCCTGCTTGTAGAATGAGGATACTAAAGAGATTATATGAACAAATGAGTGAACTTATTTATTTTCTAAGTATTCTAAAATCTCCCAGTCTGATTGTGGATGCATCTATGTCTTCTTGAAGTGACTTGAAATGTTGCTTTATGTATTTTAAGACTCTATTATTGTATGCATACAAATTTAGTGAGCTGATGCCTCTGGACTGTGAACTTCACAATTGCTTTTCAGTTCCCACCCCACCTGCCTTAGGTGGGACGGGGTGACTAAATTAGGAAGGAGTTGAGTGCAGGCCTGGTTAACTAGTTTGTCCTCAGGGTAGGCCTTGTTAAGAACAGAGTGCTCTGACATATTTCTAGCTCCTTTCCTGCTCCCTCTTCCATAACCACAGAAGGATTTTTCTCTAGCATTTACTGAAAGATTCTGGTCAAACTCCTGGAGGTCAAATTAAAGTGTGGGGAACTGCCTATGCCTGGATCTCCTGTAGTTGTCTTAAATTTTCAGACTTGTCCACACTGAGCCTCCAGCAATTTACCAACTAGAGTTCACAATTTCATGCCTCTGCACTGATTTCCAAGGTCGATTCTACTCTAAGTCTGCTCTTTAATCCATGAATATGTGTACAAAATTGATTTTTTTTCTTTCTGGTAAAGTTAAGAACATTTTATTATAATGTATCCCTTTTGTCTCTAATAATTCTGTTTGCCTTAAATTTGAATCTCATCTTATACTTAGATATTCACAATATTTTTATTTTGGTTAGAGCTTGAATTTTTACATGTGTTCCTATTGTTTTACTTTCGATCTTTCTATATTCTTGTATTTTTGATGCTCTTTTAAAAAGAAATTTATTTTTTAGTTGTAGTTGGACACAATACCTTTATTTTATTTTTTTATTTTTAATGTGGTGCTGAGGATCAAACCCAGGGTCTCGCACATGCAAGGTGAGTGCTCTACCATTGAGCCACAACCCCAGCCCCTAATGCTATCTGTTTTAAGCATCATATGTATTTGCTTTTTATAAATCCTGACAGGTGATATTTGTCTTTTAATAGAAATATTTGATGCCCTTAATGTGTTTGCTGGTATATTGAGATTTAAATCCACAATCTCATTATTCTTTTTTAAAAAATATTTTTATTTTTTATTTTTGGTTACACATGACAGTGGAATATATTTTGACAGAATATACATAAAGTATAACTTATTTTATTTATGTTCCCACTATTGTTGACATGATATGGAGTTACTCTGTTTGTGTATATAAATACAAGGCTAGGAAAGTTTTGTCCAATTAATTCTACTGTGTTTCCTATTCTCTTCCCCCACTTCCCTCCTTTCCCTTCTTTCCCTTTATCTAGTCCAATGGATTTCTATTATTCCCCTCCCCAACCTCCCTTGATTTGGGTTAGCATCCACAAATCAGGGAGAACATTTGGCCTTTGGTTTTTTGGGATTGGCTTATTTCAATTAGCATAATATTTTGTAGTTCCATCCATTTACCAGCAAATGCAATAATTTAATTCTTCTTTATGGCTGAGTAATATTCTATTGTATAAATTGACACCATCTTTTCTTTATCCATTAATCCACTAAAGGACACTATAAGACACAGAGACACATCCACATAAATATAGTTATCTCATTCTATACAAAGGTGCCATAAATGTACATTAGAGAAAAGATAACCTCTTCAACAAATGGTGCTATGAAAACTGGAAATCTGAATGTAATATAATTAAATTGATACCCTAGATCTCACCTTGCACAAAACTCAACTCTAAGTGGATTAAAGACGTATACATTAGACCAGAGACCCTGCACTTACTAGAAGAAAAAGTAGACCCAACTCTCCAACATGTCAGCTTGGGACTTGAATTCCTCAGTAACCCCTAAAGTGCAAGAAGTAAAATTAAAAATTAATAAATGGAATTGTATTAAACTGAAAATCTTCTTCACAGCAAAGGAAAAATCAAGAACATGCATAGAGATCCTACAGATTGGGAGAAAATATTCACCACCAGTACCTCAGTTAAGGCATTAATTTCCAAGATATACAAAGAGCTAAAAAACTTAACACTAGAAAAATCAATAACCCAATCAATACATGGGCAAAGGAACTGAACAAACACTTCACAGAAGAAATACAAATGGTCAACAACTATATGAAAAAATGTTCAACATCTTTAGCAATTAGAGAAATGCAAATTAAAACTACACTGAGATTTCATGTCACTCCAGTCAGAATAGCAATTATAAAGAATACAAATAACAATAAATGTTGTTAGAATGTGGGGAGAGAGTTACTTTCATACTTTGCTGGTGGGACTGCAAATTGGTACAACTACTATGGAAAACAGTATGGAGATTCCTTAGAAAACTTGGAATGGAACCACCATTTGACCCAGTTATCCCCCTCTTTGATCTATACCCAAAGGACTTAAAAACAGCATATGATCTCATTATTCTTTTTATTTTCATCTTGCCATCTTTATAATTGAGTAGAATGGTTTTTCCTCTTTTATTACTCATTCTGCCATTAGCTCAGTATGTGCTCTGATTATCTATTACATAACAAACCACCCCAAAGCTTATTGGCTTATAACAGCTATTTAAGTTTGCTCACGATTTTGTAAGTCAGAAACTCAGGAAGGACTTAGCTGGCAGTTGATTTCTGATCCACAGGGGATGGCTAAAGGGTCAATTTCTAAGAAGCTTCTTTTACTTATTGTGTTTGTTTGCGTTTTTGTCACTATGACAAAATACCTGAGAAAGGTTTACTTTGGCTCATGGTTTGAGAGGTTTCCAACAGACTCCATTGCTTTGGAATGAGGAAGAACATCATGGCAGACGGGCATGGTGGAGCAAAGATGTTTACCTCATGGTGAAAAGGAAGAGGGGGGGCATTGGTCAGGGAAGGAATGGGGATAATACATAGTCCCCAAAAGAATGCCCCTAAAGACCTTCTCCCTTTAACTAGGTTCTGCCCCCTACAGTTTCCTCCCAATATTCTATTCAACCATGAATCCTTCAGTGGATTAATCCATTGATGAGGTCAGAGCCCTCATAATTCCCAAAGCCCCACCTCTGAACACTGCTGCATTGAGGATCAGGTCTTCAACACATCAGCCTTTAGGGGACATTCCAGATCCAAACTATAACACTTGTACCTCTGGTCCATGGTCTCTTGGTCTCTCTCCCTCTGTCTTTCTTCCCCTTTCCCCCTTCAACTCTTCCCTCCGCACTCCATACGGTGTCTCATCCTGAAGAGCCTCTCCACTTGGTTTGTGCTACATAGTTGTCCAGGGTAGTCACATTTCTTACATGAAGATCAGTTTTCATGAGGCATAAGTAGAAGCTGTCAGACCAGTTCCTGGTCATCCTGGAACTGACACAACATCACTTCTGTCATTTTCCACTGGTCAAAGCAGTCATAGAGCCACCCAGGTTCAAGGGAGAGAAGAAAAAGATTCTACCTCCTCTCAGGAGAGGGGCAAGTTTGCATTGCCGAGAAGTGTGTGGGAAGGTAGATAATTGCTGTGATCATCTTTGAAAAACACAATCTGACACAGAACATATATACACACAATTGTACATTTCTTTACTCTTTTGGTTTGTTCATTTGTTTTAGTGCTTGCCCAGAGATTAAAAAAAACAAACAAACAACATGTACACTAACTTATTATAATTTAGTAGAAATTAAAACCTTTGCCTCTTTCTGGCTAATGAACTTAGGTCACTTTAAGTCTTTCCATTATCACATACGTGCTATTGTTTTCATATATTTTATTTTTCTATATAATTTAGATGACACCATAAATTACTACCACTATTTTATTTTGTGTCGTTTATTGTTTTTATTTCATAAATTTTTAAAAATTTGTTCTTTTTGGATATGCATGAAAGTAGAGTGCATTTTGACATATTATACATACATGGAGTATAGCTTATTCTAATTAGGATTCCATTCTTGCAGTTGTACATGATGTAAATTTTCACTAGTGGTGTATTCATATATGAACATAGCAAAGTTATATTTGACTCATTCATTCTACTGCCTTTTCTATTCTCATCCCTCTCCCTTCCCTTCATTCCCCTTTGTCTAATCCAATGAACGTTGATGCCCCCCAGTCCCCACTTATTGTGAGTTAGCATCTGCATATCAGAGGAACATTTCAGCCTTTGATTTTGGGGGATTGGTTTATTTCACTTAGCATGATAGTCTCCAATTCTATCAATTTACCAGGAAATTCCATAATTTCCTTCTTATTTAAGGCTGAGTAACATTGCATTGTGTATATACCACATTTTCTTTATCCATTCATCTGTTGCAGGGCACCTATGGTGGTGCCATAGCTTGGCTATTGTGAATGGAACTACTATGAACATTGATGTGGGTACATTTCTATAGTATGCCATTGCTGAGGCTGGCTTTTAACTTACTATCCTCCTGTCTCAGCCTCTAGAGCTGCTGGGTTTACAGGTGTGTGCCACCACACCTGGCCCTGGAAATAATTTTAAAAAGAGTGCTAATAATAATAAAATACATGCCAGTTTCAAGTTACTTTTTAAACATGATAGAATGTATAAGGCTTTACCTTTTTCAAAACTCAATGCATTCAAAAATTGTTAAATAATAAATTGATTGGCCCACTTTAAGTTCCTATACCATTCTTAGCTACTCAGGTAAAGTCTTCCAACTTACATGGCAAAATATTTATTTTTTAAATTTATTTAAAAATAAACTTTTACACTGCAGATAACTGAAAACTAGTTCTCCAACTCATAAAAAATGAGTTCGGTACTATAAATGGAAAATTGAATACTGTTTATGATGCTCACAGCCAAAGTGAATAGTGAGATCTGAAGAACAGTTTATCTCTATATATGTTTAAGGTATTATTAAACAACTCTTAGTTACAAGACAGTATCCTGAATTCTACATCGAATGCAAGGATGAGTGAGTCATACACTTTAGACATCTTAAAGTTCTTCAAAAATCTATTACCTATCATTCAAAGCAGAGTCCTATCTGATACCAAGATATACATACAAAGCCAAATACAGCAAGGTAAGAAAAAAATGTGGAGCTTCTCATGTGGAGCAGATGACCCAATGAAACAAAAAAGCCATGGACGTCTCATGAGTAGTTGAAAACCTGGGATATAATGAAGTGATATCCCCAACCAATGTAGAAAAAAAGTTAATCAATAAATTTTGCTGGGACAGATGGCTTTCCATCTGACAACATAAAATTGATCCTCCATCTTAATGGAGTAAAAAACTAAATGTAAAAAAAGAAAATGATAAAGTTAATGGAAGAAAATGGAGAAGAATGTCCTTATGACCTTGAATAATGATTTTTTAAGGGTCAAAAATACAAAAACTATAAAAGGAAAAATTAATATTAAAGATCAATATCAATATTAAAGATTGCATCAATATTAAAGATTTCTGAACAACAAAGGTAACCATGAATAAAGGTAACAGATGAATAACCTTCTGAAGAGGAGCATTTAGAAAGGACAAAGGATTGATACAATGTTTTATTCAAGTCTCTACTAAAATATTACCATCTCATATAGGACTTCCCTGACTTTCCAAAATATCAATCCCCCCTGACTCTCTGTCCCTTTAATTTATTTTTCTTCATAACAAGCATGAAAATCCAACATTATGTAATATGGTTGTTTGCTTATTAGTCTTTCTCCTAATAAATTGCTCTATTCTCCCAACAAATTCTTCTTTTGTTTTTTCCACTGATTTTAACATCTTAGCACCTAGAAAGATGCCTGACACATGGTAGATGCAGAATAAAAATTGTTAAATGAGTAAAACAAATAGAAAATGAACATGCAGAAGAGCAGACTCTTGTGGAAAGACATCAAAGGATGTATATAGGCACTTTCCCAAAGGGGAAACTTTAATGACTAATAAATATATGAGGAGATAGTTAGTTTCACATCAGAAAAGAAGGTAAATGAAAAGAGCATGAGACAGCATTCTACATCCATCAGAGAGGCAAAAATTTAAGTTGGAAAATAAAAAGGGAAGTGGAGACGTGAGACTCCCTTGTGGGAATGTAAGTTGGTGCAGTCATTCTGAAGGGCCATGAGAAGGTATCAATGACATTATGTGTGTACTTTCTACAACCTTAGGAATCTCACTACTGGATATATCCCCAGACTAACTCTCAGAGTGATCCAAGAAAGGAAACTTATGCAAATGTCTATGGGACCATTGTTGAAGTTGTAGAGAATAGGAAATACTCTGCATGTGCTTTAGTAATTTGAACATGACAGTATGTGCCTGTGCAAACACACACAATGGGATATTATGTGGCAGTCAGACAGAACAAACCACATATAGCAACATGTAAAGGGCTTTTCATTCCTACTTTATTTTAGTTAAATAAAGTAGTAGAATATTTTAAATACAATTTATTATTTAAAAGCAGGTAGACAAAACCAGACAAAGTAAGTGACTCTTTGTTGATTTCATTTTTTCTCTGAGTCTGTGACTCTTGCTAAGAAAAAAAAAAAAAGATCTCCAAATCTAATAAAAACTTCCTCTCTAAGCAGTTTTGAGATCCTGGCATCCACCTTTCTTAAAGAGTTTGTTTATACTTATTTTAATTTCAGAAGGCTCATTTTTCATCTGCAATTCCTGGCCAGTATCAGATTCTGATTAATATTTACGTTGGGGAATTACAGGGTATCCAGTGCTATTCCTGGATCTCAATTTGCATCATAGCTTTGATATTGGATGAGATTTACCTCCATCATGTCTTATTCAACTGGGAATCTTATTAACATGCAGATTCAGATTTGATACTTTGGGAGGAGTTGAAATTCTGAATTTCTGACAAACTCTCAGGTGTGGCCAATGCTGGGATCTTTAGACCACACTTTGGGTTGCAAGGCTCACCACGAATACATTGTCAAAGGGGTTGTTCTTAAGGGATTTGAGATCTTACTCTGGGCCTGGAATAATCTTGAGATTTATTCACATTTAGCAAAAGATTTCTGAGGGGGCGGGGTTCCATACTATATGGTATTCAAGAGCTTGTCCCCCTGCCCCCCTGCCACACACTAATTCTCTGAAGGAAAGATGAACATGTCCTTCCAAAGAGTTGCAGACCAACTTGCTATGACTCTGAATAGCACAAGTAGGAGCAATAAGTTCCCACCATGGTTTCCTGTTGGAATAAGAGTCAAATACTAATGGGTTTCACTTAGAAAGGTCTGACGGAGAAAAACAGAGGCTACATAGGAAAATAATAAATAGGACTTTAAAAATAAGTTAATTTTCCACACATCCGTGTTCTTCATTCCAAACACATAAGCCAACGTGAAAAGAGCATCATGCTTGCATTGAGAGATCTGCAGCAGAAGCTGATGAACTCTTAAAAACAAATATGTCATTTTAAGTATCCTTACAAATTAAAGTTAAGGAGAGAAAATATATTAAGAACAAGAACATTTTTATTAAAGAATGAGTAAAGCTTTAATTTTAGCTAAGAGCCCAGAGGAATCAGCACAGTGACTGGAGAGTTGAATTCCTATCAAGAGACACAGTACATGAGCTTATTTAATGGCTCTAAGAAAATTATGCAATTTTTTCCATAGCTTTCCAACTTGTCAAGTAATAGTCAAATGGCTTTCAGGTATCTAATCCCCTCACAAGTTCCATAGCAAGTTGGGATAATAACTTAGGTTGAAGAAATACCTGCAAATTGATTTAGAAAGCAACGCTTATATGTAGGTTATTGTTACCTGCAGTCAGAGACCTATGTCTTCATTAGGTAGATTCAATCCCAATAAAGCCCAATTATAAAGTATATAAAATAAGTACATGTTATGTGTTATGGTATCTTAAATGTCCCCCAAACACTCATGTTAAAGGCTTGGTCCCAGATGCTGGTGTTATTAGGAGACAGTAGAACCTTTGAAAGGCAGGGCCTAAATGGAGGGAGTAGACCACTGGGATCATAGCATTGAGGGTTATATTGGGTCCCCTGCCCCTTTCTCATGTGTCATAAGGTAAGCAGCTTTGCTGTACCACATTTCCCACCATGATATTCTACATTGACATAGGCCCGCAGAATTGGAGTTAGCCAAATATGGACTGCAACCATGAACCAAAATAAAGATTCCTTCCTCTAAGTTGATTTTCTCAGGTATCTTGTTACAGCAATGAAGATCTGACTACTACACTATCAAAAACCTCACTAAACCACCATGAGACTGAGCAGAGACTGGTTGACCTCCTTCAGCCAAACAGTGTATTCTCTTCACTGATATGGGCCTATATTTACACAGAAATATATGTGTTATAGGCACTACTTGTGCAATGGCTGTTCGACAGCCAACTTGGTTTCCATTGCTTCTCCTAGACACTCAATAAATTAACATTTGAAAACACATTCTAAGAAATTGGACTTTGAGCTACTTTTTCAAGGGACAGGTCATATCATATAATTTCTTTTCTAAATCAAGTGATAGAAAAAAAGGCAGTTATAATACGTAGAAAATATATTCTTAGACTTTAAAATATAAACATATATGCCATCAAAAATATGAAAGGATATTCACCAAATTATTGGGTGACTATATAATTTATGGATAATACTGATTTAAAATATATATATATATATATATATATATATATATATATATATTTATATATA